>NC_069502.1:564141379-564441379 GCF_027579735.1 Bombina bombina
CTACAGTGGCTATATGCCACACAGTGTCTTATCCATACCTCATAGGAGTTGAGGATAATGCACGTGAGTGACCATTTGGCTTCTTTTTAATGAACTCTTTTTTCACCTGACATACTACACTAGAGAGGATTTACCTGCTGTGTGCCCTTCCCTCTTCTGTTATATATATATATATACATACACACACACACAGAGTTATAAAATATACTCCTTTGTTGAAACTGCACTCCTTTCCATAGACTCAGGTAGACTCAGGAGTGTGCATGTGTCTTGAACACTATGTGCAACATTGTTACTTTGTTGCACACACTTCTTCCATTTAAAGCTTAAAAAACATGCACACTGAAGCCTACTTCAGTTTGCTCATGTGGAAAGGAGCAATGTTTTAAAACAGGACAGCAGAGGTACATTTTAAAAATAAAAATAAAAAGATTTTTTATTTTTTTTACTTGTATGCTCCTTTAATTCAATTCATAACATTAATTGGCTTAAAAAATTCAGTATAAAAATGGCACAGAGTAGTCTTTTGCATTATTATTTTATCAGTCTTTTCTAATGTAATTAATAGGATATTATGAACTGCAAGAGGGGTAAGATAAAATATTAAAAAATGTGATCTGTTTGAAAAACTAGATAAATATCAAAAGGTGAGAGAAAATTGTGTGGAGTAATAAGCCTTTGAATTTTATCCACACTTTAAGAAATATCAAGCATACCTGTCAAAGGATTAAGAAATGTATGGAAAAAGTATATTAAATTGAACTCTGCTGGCCTTATAAGTATAATGTGAAGGAGTTATGAAGCTTAATTATATTTTTTAACTAGTTAAGTTTTGAAAATGTTACAACTAAGCAGGATGGATTTTTTCAGCTTTAGACTATTACCTAAAGTTTTGGTGCAATATAAGAATAAACTTTCAAATATTAAAATATAAAAATCATGTTTAAAGGGCATGCTACTCAACATAAATGTGTGTTTATCCTTGATGCAGTGGTGAAAAAATGAATTGTGTCTGCATATGTCAGACGCGCCCTCCCTTGTAAGTCCAGAAACAAGTATCCTGATTGAATGTTTACAGTTCCGCTACAATGGGATGTGGCTACTGTATAGTTACCAAGACTTAAAAAAGGGACAGTTTGCAGCACAGCCACACCCATTTAGGTTTGCAGCCCTGCCCACTCAAATTCCCTCCAAAACAAGCACATAAAATATTAATCCACAGCACCATATAATCCTTAAATTGCTTTATTGAAGCATACAAACAGACAGGTATGCAACGTTTCGGGATCACAGTCCCTTAATCATGTAAATGTAGCCACCAATCAGCAAGCGCTATCCAGGGTTCGGAACCAAAAATTAGAACAAAGAAAAATTGATAATAGGAGTAAATTAGAAAGTTGCTTAAAATTGCATGCTCTATCAGAATCATAAAAGAAAAACAATGGGTTTAGTATCCCCTGAAAGAGGCAAAGATTCATTGTATTTGTTTTAATCTTTGCTGATGCAGTGATATATATATATATATATATATATATATATACACATACATACACATTTGTGTGCAAAAGTTTAGGCACCCCTGACAATTTCCATGATTTTTATTTATAAATAATTGGGTTTTTGGATCAGCAATTTCATTTTGATCTATCAAATAACTGAAGGACACAGTAATATTTCAGAAGTGAAATGAGGTTTATTGGATTAACAGAAAATGTGCAATATGCATCAAAACGAAATTAGACAGGTGCATAAATTTGGGCACCCCAACAGAAATATTGCATCAATATTTAGTAGAGCCTCCTTTAGCAGAAATAACAGCCTCTAGACGCTTCCTATAGCCTGTAATGAGTATCTGGATTCTGGATGAAGGTATTTTGGACCATTCCTCCTTACAAAACATCTCCAGTTCAGTTAGGTTTGATGGTTGCCAAGCATGGACAACCCGCTTCAAATCACCCCACAGATTTTCAATGATATTCAGGCCTGGGGACTGGGATAACCATTAAAGAACATTGTACTTGTTCCTCTGCATAAATGCCAGAGTAGATTTTGAGCAGTGTTTTCGGTCGTTGTCTTGTTAAAATTTCCAGCCCCGGCGTAACTTAAACTTTGTGACTGATTCCTCAACATTATTCTCAAGTATCTGCTGATATTGAGTGGAATCCATGCGACCCTCAACTTTAACAAGATTCCAATTACCGGCACTGGCCCCACAGCATGATGGAACATCCACCAAATGTTACTGTGGGTAGCAAGTGTTTGTCTTGAAAGGCTGTGTTCTTTTGCCGCCATGAATAATGCCCCTTGTTATGACCAAATAACTCAATCTTTGTTTCATCAGCCCACAGCACCTTCTTCCAAAATGAAGCTGGCTTGTCCAAATGTGCGTTTGCATACCTCAAGCAACTCTGTTTGTGGCGTGTGTGCAGAAAAAACATAATTTATGCTTACCTGATAAATTTCTTTCTTTCTTCACACAGTGAGTCCACGGATCATCATAATTACTATTGGGAATATCACTCCTGACCAGCAGAAGGAGGCAAATAGCACCACAACAAAGCTGTTAAATACCACTCCCCTTACCCACAACCCCCAGTCATTCGACCAAAGGGAAAGGAAGTAATATAAGGTTCAGAGGTGCCTGAGGTTTATGAGAAGATAAATTGTTTGAAAATACAGGGCGGTCCGTGGACTCACCATGTCAAGAAATAAATAAATTTATCAGGTAAGCATAAATTATGTTTTCTTTCTAATGACACAGTGAGTCCACGGATCATCATAATTACTATTGGGAATCAATACCCAAGCTAGAGGACACGGATGATAAGGGAGGGACAAGACAGTCAGCCTAAACTGAAGGCACTACTGCTTGAAGAACCTTTCTCCCAAAAGTTGCTTCAGCTGAAGCAAAAGTATAAAATTTAGAAAATTTAGAAAAAGTGTGTAAAGATGACGAAGTGGCAGCCTTGCAAATCTGATCTACAGAAGAACCATTTTTGAAAGCCCAGGTAGAAGAAACAGCCCTTGTGGAGTGAGTCGTGATTTTCTCAGGAGGCTGCTGACTAGAAGTCTCATATGCCAAGCGAATAATACTCCAAGTGAAGTAGCCGTAGCTTTCTGACCCTTACACTTCCCAGAAAAGATAACAAATAAAGAAGAATACTGGCGAAAATCCTTAGTCACCAGTAAATAATATTTCGAAGCACAAACTACATCAAGGTTGTGCAACAAACATTCCTTGTGAGAAGGAGGATTAGGACACAAAGAAGGAACAACAATTTGTTGATTAATATTCTTATCAAAAACAACCTTGGGAATTAAAACTAAAGCAGTACATAATACTACTTTATAAGAATGAAAAATAAGAAAAGGAGCTTCATACTGCAACGCTGAGAGCTCTGAAACTCTTCGAGCCGAAGAGATAGCAACCAAAAACAAAACCTTCCAGGTTAACAACTTAATATCCAAAGAATGCATAGGCTCAAACCTCTCAAAACTAAATTAAAGGGCCACTGTAAGTAAATATTTTCTATGCCTGTTACTAACTAACTACCCCAAATACGCTTTTTATCAATAGCATTTCATTAACATATCTCTACCGTATATCAGAAATATTGTCTGCAAATTTAATTGTTTTCCAAACCCACTCCGTGGGTATCCTTTGCTCTGTACCAATCCGTTTACAATACCTAGGTTTCAAAATGGCGCTTTAAACACAAAGTTATTGGTTTAAGTAATTTGAACACACAGTGCTGAAAATAGTGGGCAGGATAACGTGACATCATCGGCGAATAAAAGATTTAACTTTTAGAACGTTATGAAACTTAGTTTTGGAGAAAATATAGGTCAGTAGGTTTTAATTAATGTTTATTAACTTTAATATGTTAGTTGTTTAGCTTAAAAATTATAACAGAAAGTAATCCTTTAAGACTCCAAGGAGGAGACAAAAACTTAACCATAGGACGGATTCTAACCAAAGCCTGACAAAAAGACTGAACGTCTGGTACATCCGCCAGACGTTTATGTAACAAAATAGATAAAGCAGAAATTTGATCCTTCAGGATACTAGCAGATAAACCCTTCTCCAGACCCTCCTGGAAAAAAGCCAAAATCCTAGGAATCCTGACTCTACTCCAAGAGTAGCCCTTAGATTCACACCAATACAGATATTTACGCTATATCTTGTAAATCTTCCTAGTCACAGGCTTACGTGCCTGAATTATAGTCTCAACTGACTCACAAAAACCACGCTGGGATAGAATCAAGTGTTCCATCTCCAAGCAGTCAGCTTCAGAGAAACAAGATTTGCATGAAGGAAGGGACCCTGAAGTAGAAGGTCCTTCCTCAACGGAAGATTCCAAGGTGGAAAAGATGACATCTCCACCAGATCTGCATACCAGATCCGTCGAGGTCACACCGGAGCAATGACAATTACGGACGCCCTCTCCTGTCGAATCTGAGCAATAACTTGAGGAAGAAGGACAAAACGGAGGAAACACGTATGCCAGACTGAACTTCCAAGTGTCAGGGTTTTTTTCCATTTTACTCACCTCTCTTCCTGACTATGGTGCATTGTGGGGGATGCTGCTCTTTTCGTGCACTTCCTTTTATGGCCAGACTGGTGTGCATCATCCATGTGAAACAGGATGCAGTCTCAGAATTGTGATGTCATCACTTATTATTTAAAGGGCCTCTGTTCAGTATGCTTTGCCTTTGCGTTGTCTCAAACCTGTTTGTCAGAGTTCCTGTGTATTACCTGGCTGCCTAACGTACTTCCTGGTTCCTGATCCCTGGCTTGTTCCTGACTCTGCTGTTTTCCTTGTTCCTGATTCCGGCTCGTCTGACTATTCGCTTTGGCTCCTGACTCGGCTCGTCTGACTACCAGCTCTGGTTTTGACTCCTGGCTTGTTATTTGACTTGTGGACTTTTTATTTTTTTTGCTATTAATATAGGTGTGATTATTTTTGCAATTCTCGTCTCAGTCTGATTCCTGGCACCCTGACACCATGGAACTGCCAGAGCATCTATTAGAACCGCTTGAGGATCCCTTGACCTCAAACCATACTTCAGAAGCTTGGCATTGTGACGAGATGCCATAAGATCCAACTCTGGTTGACCCCACTTGAGAATCAAACAGGAAAACACCTCCGGATGAAGTTCCCACTCCCCCGGATGAAAAGACTGTCTACTCAGAAAATCCACTTCCCAATTGGCCACCCCTGGAATGTGGATCGCAGACAGACAAAAATTGTGAGCCTCTACCCACTGAATAATCCTGGCTACCTCCTTCATCGCCAAGGACATTATATTGTCCGACTGAAATCGGATAAACTGGGTTGAGGCCAACTGAGGCCAGGCCAGAAGAGCATTGAAAATAGCCCTCAGCTCTAAGACATTTATAGGAAGAACGATTCCTCCTGAGTCCACAGACCCTGAGCCTTCAACGAACCCCAGACAGCTCCCCAACCCATCAGACAATCACCCAGGAGAAGATCCTTAGACAACCACCACGGAAGAGAATCTCTTGCAGCCTGATCTAGAACAATCTTTGGAGACAGATCTGTATAATCTCCGTTCCACTGTCTCAGCATGCATAACTGCAGAGGTCTGAGATGGAACCGAGCAAACGGAATGATGTCCATGACTGAGACCATTAGACCAATAACCTCCATACACTGGGCCACCACCGGCCGAGGGGATGACTGAAGAGCCAGACATGAACATTTTTGACTTCCTTGCTTCTGTCAAAAAGATCTTCATTTTCAGAGAATCTATAATGGTTCCCAAGAATACCACTCTTGTAGCCGGAATCAAGAAACTTTTTCCTAAATTCACCTTCCAACCGTGGGAGCTCAGAAAAGACACAACAACTCCGTGTGGGAGTTTGCTAGTTGAAAAGATGGCGCCTGAACTAGAATGTCGTCCAAATAAGGAGCTACTGCAACCCCCTGCAATCTGAGAACTGCCAGCAACGCACCCAGAACCTCTGAAAACACCTTGGGAGCTGTTGCAATACCAAAAGGAAGAGCCACAAACTGAAAATACTTGTCTAGGAAAGCAAATCTCAGAAACTTGTAATGATCCTTGTGAATGGGAATATGCAGATATGCATCCTTGAGATCTACTATCGTCATGAATTGACTCTCTTGAACCAGAAGAAAAATTGACCGAATAGTTTCCATCTTGAAAGGCGGAACTCTGAGAAACTTGTTTACACACTTGAGATCCAGGATGGGTCTGAAAGTTCCCTCCTTTTTGGGAACGATAAACAGATTGGAATAAAAACCTAGTCCCTGCTCCTGAACTGGAACAGGAACGATCACTCCCATGTCGGAAAGATCCTGAACACAACTTAAAAATGCCTTTTTTTATCTGGTCTACAGATAACCTTGATAGATGAAACCTGCCCCTGGGAGGAAAATTTTTGAATTCCAGCCTATATCCCTGGGACACAATATCTATCACCCAGGCATCTGGAACATCCAAAACCAGGCTTGAGCGAAAAAAGACAGCCTGCCCCCTGTCGGGGGCAGACCCTTCATGCTGACTTTGAGTCAGCGGCAGGCTTCTTAGATTGCTTCCCCTTGCTCCAGGACTTATGTCTCCAAGAAGGTTCGGATTGATCCTGCTTGGAGGAGGAAGAGGAAGACTTACCAGAGGAGTTATGAAAGGAACGAAAATTACTCTGACAACCTTTCTGCTTATTTCTCTTATCCTGAGGAAGAGAATGCCCCTTCCCACCAGTAATATCAGAAATAATCTCAGTCAAACCAGGCCCAAACAAAGACTTTCCTTTGTAAGGAATCGATAAAAGCTTAGACTTGGATGATACATCCGCAGACCAGGAATTTAACCATAAAGCCCTGCGAGCCAAAACAGCAAAGCCAGAAATCTTTGCTCCCAACTTGACGACCTGCAAAGAAGCATCCGCAATAAAAGAATTGGCCAATTTTAAAGCCTTAATTCTATCCTGAATCTCCTCCAGAGAAGTCTCCTGATAGAATAGAATCAGACAACGCATCAAACCAATATGCAGCCGCACTGGTAAGCGTAGCAATACATGCAACAGGCTGCCATTGGAGGCCCTGGTGAACATAAATCCTCTTAAGCAAAGCCTCCAACTTCTTATCCATAGGATCCTTAAAAGAACAACTATCCTCAATAGGAATAGTGGTCCTCTTAGCCAAAGTGGAAATAGCTCCTTCTACCTTAGGAACTGTCTGCCAAGATTCCTTAATAGAATCCGCAATAGGAAACATCTTCCTAAAAATAGGAGAAGGGGAAAAAGGAATTCCAGGCTTTTCCCATTCCTGAGAAATAATCTCTGAAACCCGATCCGGAACAGGAAAAACTTCCGCCATCGAGGGAACATCAAAAAACTTATTAAGCTTACTAGACTTCTTGGGAGTAACTATGACCGTTGAATCTGAATCATCCAAGGTAGTTAAAACCTCCCTAAGTAATAAACAGAGGTGCTCCAACTTAAATCTGAAGGAAACCACCTAAGAATCAGCAGAAGGAATTGCACTATCAGAGTCCGAAATTTAACCTTCAGACGCTACTGAAGTATCTTCTTCCTCAGACTTATGGGAAGAAACATTAGACATAACTCCAACATAGTCAGAACCCTTAAACTTCCTTTTGTGCTTCCCCTGCAAAGCAGGAAAAGCAGACAAAGCATCAGATACAGCAGTGGATATGTGAGTCATCATATCCTGCAATGAAAAAACAATCTGAGACGAAACGCAGGGCACAGCATGAGAAGAGGATTGAGATTGGGATGATTGGGGAGAAAGCTGTGGAATAGCTTGAACAGAAGACTCCTGAAGAACATTCTCCTTAGAAAATGAAGGCTCTGAATCAAAAAGCCTATCCCTATACTGTAATGTTCTCTCTATACATGAGGAACAGAAAGGGATAGGTGGCTCCACATTAGCATCAAGGCATAAAGTGCAAGTAATATCCTGCAAGTTCTCTTGCTCCATCTTAACACCAGCAAGAAAAAAAAAATCAAGAATCAGAAAAACTGCAGCAGCAATTTTTTTTTTTTTTTTTAAAAACGTTACTGTCCCTTTAAGAAACAAAACGTTTAACAATACACACAGAAAAAACACTATAAACATAAACCCCTGCAGCACCTATGCACCTCAACAAGCCTTGCTGAGGTGCTTACCTGACCTCCCACGGACTGAAGTAATAACCAACGTAGCAGAAACGATCCAGACTCTCTCACTGCTACTACCTGCTCTCAGACTGACCGCACATACACCAGCACAGGAGTCGACAGGACAGACACAAACTTCCTTCCCCTGCCTCCTAAAAGAGCGCACCGCCGAAGCCCCGTCCATAGTGGGCGTATGCAAACACCTTCCGGCCGACATAGTACAACAAACAGCCGCCGGGAGGAAAAGAAAATGCGAGACTAAACTCCCAAGCAGTCCGCAACCAAACACAGTATACCCCTTAAAGGCATGTAAAACTTGGCTATAATGAGAGATCCCTCCTTTGAAGAGGAGAGCTCTCTTACAGAACCATGGTAATATCACAGCAAATAAAAAAGAGCCATACAAGGAGAACAAAGTAGAACTCCTAAAACAGAGCAAACATCCTACTACAGCAGTGCCCCACAAAAGCTGCCATTATAAAATAAACCTACACAAGCAGGTTCACTATCCCAAAGTTAACCCCATAAGTGCCAACCTTTTCTGACCACTATATCAGAAAAATAAAAAAAACAGCACTTACCTCCATGATAATCTGCCCGGCAGCAGGGCAACTCACTAGGTTTGAAAGGCTTCATTCCTAACATGGACCTGTGGATACAAAAAAAAAAAAAAAAAAAAGACCAAGTAAACCTACATAGTCTTTTTACCAAAAGGGCAGCTTACAACCTGGGAGACACAGAAGGGATTATACCCCCCCAGTTTCCCAAAGCTTAAAAGCCACCACTGCTTTACTGAAGAGACTGAAGTGGATTACAGCTAAACCCCATAAAAAAAACAGAACAAACTTGTCCTGCTTAAAAATAACAAACTCTTGATTGAAGAATCAGACACCTAACTTTACCCCTTCCTTGTAACTGATACAGGCAAAGAGAATGACTGGGGGTTGTGGGTAAGGGGTGTGGTATTTAATAGCTTTGCTGTGGTGCTCTTTGCCTCCTCCTGCTAGTCAGGAGTGATATTCCCAATAGTAATTATGATGATCCGTGGACTCACCGTGTCATTAGAAAGAAACATAATTTATGTAAGGACTTACCTGATAAATTCATTTCTTTCATATTGGCAAGACTCCATGAGCTAGTGACGTATGGGATATACAATCGTACCACGAGGGGCAAAGTTTCACAAACCTCAAAATGCCTATAAATACACCCCTCATCACACTCACAATTCAGTTTAACGAATAGCCAAGTAGTGGGGTGATAAAATAAGGAGTAGAAAAGCATACAAAAAGAGGAACTGGAAAAAGAATTGTTCTATTATACAAAAAACATAACCACCATAAAAAGAGTGGGTCTCATGGACGCTTGCCAATGTGAAAGAACTGAATTTATCAGGTAAGTTCTTACATAAATTATGTTTTCTTTCATGTAATTTTTATGTAATTTTAATTTCATGTAAAAGAGTCCATGAGCTAGTAACGTATGGGATAGAAATACCCAAGATGTGGAAGTCCACAGAAGAGTCACTAGAAAGGGAGGGGTAAAATAACAACAGCTATTTCCACTGAGAAATCAAATCCACACAATAAATAAGTTTTCCTTGAAAACACTTAAATCAATAGCAATAGAATCAAACTGAAACAGCTGCTTGGAGAACTTTTTCTACCAAATAATGCTTCAGAAGCAAATACATCAAAATGGTAAAAATAATAAAAGTATGCAAATACGACCAAATAATTGATTTGCAAATTTTATCAACCGAAGCTTCATTCTGAAAAAGCCCAAGAAATGGCGACTGAACTTAGTAGAATGAGCTGTAAAAGTGAGACAGAGCCTGCCCTGCCTCGAAATAAGCCTTGAAAAACAAAAGCATTATTCAGGATGCCAAAAAAACGGCTGAGGCTTCCTAACCTTTTCTGGAACCAGAAAAACAGCAGACAGACTCAAAGTCTTCTGAAATCTTAGAAAACTCGATATAGAATTATAAAGCTCTTACCACATCCAAAGGATGTAATTAACTCTCAAATAATTCTTTAGGATTAGGACACAAAGAAGGAACAACAATTTCTCTACTAATTTTGTTCAAATTCACAACCTTAGGAAAAAAAGAAGTCCACAAAACAACTTATCTAGATCAGATAAGGAGACACACAAGAGAAAGCTGATAAATCAGAAACTATTGTAGCAGAAGAGATACTCAAAAGAAACAACACTTTCCAAGAAAGTGGATAATCTTCAAACCAAATACAAGTCCAAAAAGGAGAAATTAATAAATGAACAGGCTTGATACCAACCAAAGTCTGAACAAAACATTGAATATCAGGAAGTTTAAACAATCTTTCTAGAAAATAAAACAGAAAGAACAGACATTTGTCCCTACAAAAAATTTGCAGACAAACTTATCCAAACCATCCTGAAAAACTGTAAAATCATAGGAACTCTAAAAGAATGCCAAGAGAATTTATGAGAAGAACACTATAAATATAGGTTTTCCAAACCTGATAATACATGTTCCTTGAAACAGACTTATAAGCCTGTAACATAGCGATAAATACTAAGTCAGAGAAACCTCTATGACTAAACACTAATCAATTTCCATACCCCCAAATTAGTTATTTGAGATCCCGATGGAAAAATAGCCCCTAGAACAAGAGGGCTGGCCAAAGAGAAAGCGGCCAAGGATGGCAACTTGGACATCTGAACAAGATCCACATACCAAACCTGTGAGGCCATGCTGATGCTATCAGAAACACATGACACTGTTTCAATATGATCTTGAAAATCACCTTTGGAAGAAAAAAACAGAGTTGGAAGGATGTAGTCAGGTTGCAAAACCAAGACCCTGCTAATGCACCCACCATCTCCAACTGAGGATCCGTGGACCTGAAAAAGTACCTGGGAAATTGAGAAATCACATCTGTATAGAGACACCACTCTCCCGGGTGTAAAAACTGACAGCTGACATAATCCACCTCCCAAATGTATAAAAAAGTAAAAAATAGACAAGAGATGGATTCCATCTAAGAACGTATTCAAGATACTTCTTAATTGCTAAGGAACTACGAGTCCCTATTGTTGATTGACATGTGCCACAGTTGTGATAATGACTGTCTGAAAACAAAAAAATGAAAAAAGTTCTCTCCTAAAAGAGGCCGAGCCTGAAAGAGCTCTGAAAATAGCATGGAGTTCAAAAATATCGATTGGAAACCTTGCCTCTTGAAGTTTCCAAACCCCTTGTGCTGTCAAAAGACCTTCAGACAGCTCCCCAGCCTGTAAAACTTGCATCCATTAAGAATACAGACCAGGAAGGACGAACAAAAGGAGGCCCCCTGAATAAAATGATAGACTAATCACCAAAACGGAGAGAAAAGAGTGTTAGGATTTAAAAATATCAACTGTGATAGCTAAAAACAATCTCTGTATCATTGATTCAGTATGCAAAGCAAGAGAGATCTCAGATGAAAACCGATGAAAGGGAACCACGCCCGATGCTGCAGTTATGAGACCAAAAACTTCTATGCACATAGCCACTGAAAGAAATGTTCTAGACTGTAAGTTAGACAGGCTAACGCCACTTACAACTGACTTTTGTCCGATAAAGACAAAGACATAAACACAGAATCCATCTAGAAACCCAAAAAGAAGTGACCCTTGACTGAGGAATAACGAAACTCTTAGGTAAATTAAATCCTCTAACCATGTCTTGAAGAAACAAAACTTAGTTGATTCATGAGGGATTCTACAAAAAGAAAAGTCCATATATTTGAACACTGCTCTTTCATATGTATGTATTGGGTACTTGTAAAGCCCATCTAATCAACGGTAAGGGACTGAAGACGCTGCTCATTTAATCGACCTCGGAAGGATGAAAAGCTGAATGGACCTCACTGGAAATCAAACCTGCAACCCTCAAGTTGCTACAGAGATCAGCCACAGCGCATTTAGCATGCTGAGCTATCTGTCCGGCTTTAATAAAGAAAATTTCAATATAACCTAAGTAGAGCATATTCACGTACTGTTTATATTTTTAGCTCAGCTTTATCTGTGAAAAGATTCATAAAGCTGTCACTAAACCAAATGGAAAAGCGACAAATTGGTAGAGCTTAAAAAGAAAATTTCAGAATCCACAAGTGGTCTGAATGAAATATAATATGAGGATAAACATCCTCAAAAATGGAGTGGACATGAAATGACCTTAACAAAAAGGCATAATAGTCCTTATAATCCTGAACTTAAAAGTTGAGACTAACAAAACAATATAAAAGTCTTCAGATCCAAGAATGAACTGAATAAACCTCCCTTCTTAGGGACAAAGAATAGAATTGAATAGAAACCCAAATCCTGTTCCTGAAAAACAAAAAAAAAAAAAACAAACAAAAACTGGCATAATCACTCCTGAAAAAGAAAAAAAAATTCATAGAGTGTACTAAGAAAGAAAGATTCTTTCCATAGAACGTCTCATTCTAAAAATCTATTCAAACCCTAAGAATAATATAGAATTTGGACTGAGTTCATCCAAAAACAATTTAATCTGCCCCCCACCAGAAGGACTGGTTTGAGAACCGCACCTTCATGCAGTCTAATAACTAGTATTTATATAGCGTTTTTCTTCCAGAAGGATACAAAGAAACGCTTCTTCAGTGCTTACACTTGGAGTTAACCAAATTAGCATCTGATAAAAACAGTAGATATTATAACCGAAATAAATGGTACACAATAAATCGACCTCAGAAGGCCAAAGGGCTGTATTAACCATGCCGGGAAGTGAATCTATGACCCTTGGATCTAGAACAAGCATTTGTAGTCAGGACATTCACCAACTGAACTACATCACCGGACTAAAAGAAGGGCAGAAAAAAACTCTAAACCTCCAGAAATAGTGGAGATAAAAGAAATCAAACAAAGTATTATCCTAACAAGAGAGAGATAATAAAATATATTTTAAATGATAATAATAGATATAGTAAACATAATTAAATGAATTCATCTAAAGTGAATAAACAGAGTTATATACTTAAGAATCTGAAACTGCTTATGCTAGCTGTTCAACAAAGGTTGAGAGAACAGTAATGTCAGCCACAGATAAAGCTGAGCTAAAAATATAAACAGTACGTGAATATGCTCTACTTAGGTTATATTGAAATTCCTGAAAACAAGTACCAATTTCCTTAGAAATAGTAGTACAGTCCCAAGAGGGAATCAGAATAACCATTCTCTAGAATATAATACAGATAGTATATTGAATAGGAAAAAAACCTCAAAAGCAAAAATGTTAAAATCAGATTTGAAAAGGATTATTAACATACGGCTAGATTACGAGTTGTGCGCTAGGGTAAAAAAGCAGTGTTAAGAGGTCCTAATGCTGCTGTTTTACGCCCGCTGGTATTACGAGTCTTGAAGGCTTAGGGGCACCGCACACTTCTTTGGCCTTAACGCAAAACGACTTACGTAAACTTCGTAAAGTATTTTTTCTATGGGACTTCCATAGTGCTGGTATTACGAGTCTGTCCTGGGAGGCCAAAAAGTGAGTGGTACACCCTCTACCTCCAAGAGTCCTAACGCATTTAAAAGTCAATAGTTAAGAGTTTTATGGTACAACGCCGTAACATAAAACTCATAACTAAAGTGCTAAAACGTACAAAAACCCATAAACTACCTATTAACCTCTAAACCGAGGCCCTCCCGCATCGCAAACACTATGATAAAATGTTTAACCCCTAATCTGCTGCTCCGGACACCGCCGCCACCTACATTATACTTATGAACCCCTAATCTGCTACCCTCAACATCACCGCCACCTACATTATATTTATTAACCCCTAATCTGCTGTCCCCAATGTCGCCACCACCTACCTACACTTATTAACCCCTAATCTGCTGCCCCCGTCGCCTCCACTATAATAAACATATTAACCCCTAAACCGCCGCACTCCTGCCTCGCAAACATTAGTTAAATATTATTAACCCCTAATCTGCCGTCCCTAACATTGCCGCCACCTACCTACATTTCCTAACCCCTAATCTGCCGCCCCAACGTCGCTGCCACTATATTAAAGTTATTAACCCCTAAACCTAAGTCTAACACTAAACCTAACACCCACTAACTTAAATAAATCTAAATAAATATTACTATCATTAACTAAATTATTCCTATTTAAAACTAAATACTTACCTGTAAAATAAACCCTAAGATAGCTACAATATAACTAATAGTTACATTGTAGCTAGCTTAGGGTTTATTTTTATTTTACAGGCAAGTTTGTATTTATTTTAACTAGGTACAATTGTTATTAAATAGTAATTAACTATTTAATAACTACCTAGCTAAAATAAATACAAAAGTACCTGTAAAATAAAACAATTAACTTGGATAATTCTTGGATGACTTACCTTAAAAGAACCTTCATCTTTCAGTAGCCGTCGACAGAAGAGGATGCTCCGCGCCGGATGTCTTGAAGATGGAGCTGCTCTGAGTCTGAAGGATGAAGATAAAAGATGCTGTCTGGATGAAGACTTCTGCCCGCCTGGAGGACCACTTCTTGCTGCTTGGATGAAGACTTCTCTCGGCTTCGTTGAGGACTTCTGCCCGCTTGGATGAAGACTTCTCCCGGCTTGATGAGAATGGATGTCCGGTCTTCAAAAACTGTAAGTGGATCTTCGGGGGTTAGTGTTAGGTTTTATTAAGGGTTTATTGGGTGGGTTTTATTTTTAGATTAGGGGTTTGGGCAACGAAAAAGAGCTAAATGCCTTTTTAAGGGAAATGCCCATCCAAATGCCCTTTTCAGGGCAATGGGGAGCTTAGGTTTTTTAGATAGGATTTTATTTGGGGGGTTTGGTTGTGTGGGTGGTGGGTTTTACTGTTGGGGGGTTGTTTGTATTTTTTTTTTACAGGTAAAAGAGCTGATTTATTTGGGGCAATGCCCCGCAAAAGGCCCTTTTAAGGGCTATTGGCAGTTTAGTTTAGCCTAGGGTTTTTTTTTATTTTGAGGGGGCTTTTTTATTTTGATAGAGCTATTAGATTAGGTGTAATTAGTTTAAATATTTGATCATTTCTTTTTTATTTTGTGTAATTTAGTGTTTATTTTTTTGTAATTTAGTTAATTGTATTTAATTAATGTAATTGATTTAATTGTAGTGTAATGTTAGGTGTTAGTGTAAGACAGGTTAGGTTTTATTTTACAGGTAAATGTGTGTTTATTTTAACTAGGTAGTTAGTAAATAGTTAATAACTATTTACTAACTAGTCTACCTAGTTAAAATAAATACAAACTTAGCTGTAAAATAAAAATAAAACCTAAGATAGCTGCAATATAACTATTAGTTATATTGTAGCTAGGTTAGCTTTTATTTTAAAGGTAAGTATTTAGTTTTAAATAGGAATTATTTAGGTATTAATTGTATTTTTTATTTAGATTTATTTTAATTATGTTAAAGTTAGTGGGTGTTAGGGTTAGACTTAGGGTTAGGTTTAGGGGTTAATAACTTTAGTATAGTGGAGGCGACAGTGGGGCGGCATATTAGGGGTTAATAAATGTAGGTAGCGACGACTTTGGGGACGGCAGATTAGGGGTTAATAAGTGTAATGTAGATAGCGACGAAAATGGGGGCAGCAGATTAGGGGTTAATAAGTGTAGGTAGGTGGCGGCGATGTCGGGGGCAGCAGATTAGGGGTTAATAACTGTAATGTAGTTGTCAGCGATGTCGGGGGTGGCAGATTAGGGGTGTTTAGAGTCAGTGTTTATGTAAGGGTTTTAGGTATATACATAATTTTTCTTTCCCCATAAGAATCAATGGGACTGCGTTACGGAGCTTTACGCTCCTTTATTGCAGGTGTTAGGCTTTTTTTTTAGCCGGCTCTCCCCATTGATGTCTATGGGGAAATCGTGCACAAGCACGTAAAACCAGCGCTGGTATTTGTGTGCGGAATACGCAACCATATTGCCTGCTAATGCCGGGTTTTTGCAAACCTGTAATAGCTGTGCTATTAAAGGTGAGCGGTGGAAATTATTACCGAGCTGCTCATAACGCAAAACTCGTAATCTGGCCGCATGTTCCTCACAGTGGACACTGACAGCTTAAATCTCTGTGATAGTTTTTTTGTAGCATTCCCCTAAACCATAATGTTGAACAATCTTTGTTTTCAGGTCATTTGAGAGTTGTTTTGAGGCCCCCATGTTGCCACTCTTCAGAGGAGAGACAACAAGAACAACAACTTGCAATTGGCCACCTTAAATACCTTTTCTCATGATTGAATGCACCTGTCTATGAAGTTCAAGGCTTAATGGGCTCACCAAACCAATTGTGTGTTCCAATAAATCAGTGCTAGGTAGTTACAGGTATTCAAATCAACAAAATGAAAAGTGCCCAAATTTATGCACCTGTCTATTTTCGTTTGGATGCATATTGCACATTTTCTGTTAATCCAATAAACCTCATTTCACTACTGAAATATTACTGTGTCCTTCAGTTATTTGATAGATCAAAATGAAATTGCTGATCCAAACACCCAATAATTTATAAATGAAAATAATGGAAATTGTCAGGGGTGCCTAAACTTTTGCATACAACTGTATATATGTGTATATATGTGTGTATATATATATATATATATATATATATATATATATATATATATATATATATATATATATGTATATATATAATTTTTTTCTAGAGTAAACATCCCTTGGGGTTTAAAGATGGTTTAATAAGAGCCGCTTGCATGCTATAAAGTAGAAAACACAATAACTACAAATCAGCCCTACTACAAATTGCCTTATGTGTCATCTTATTTCAGGTAGGATATATAGCATTGCAATGAATTGGGTTTATTATTAGTTAGCTATTGAGACAGCAGCACAATATAAAGGAATATGGCAATGACTCAGAAAAGAATCTAACTACTGAGTCCTATACAATGTGTCTATGTGAAGCGTCAAAGATCCGCTTTTCCTGTCGTACATTTCATTAAACTATAATATATGCATAAAAAAGTGAATAACCTAATATATTTGGAATTGGAGCAGGAAATGTTAAACATAGAACAAAAACAACAGGGTAAGAAAAAAGTAAATCTCTAAAACACTATACTGTTGTAATTACCCAAATGCATGAACAAAATAATGTTTTTAAGTATATATTAACCCACATTTTTTCTTTCATGATTCAGATAGAGCATGCAATTTTTAGCAACTTTCTAATTTGCTTATACTCAAATAAGCAAGCATTATCCATGGTGTTGAACCTAAAATGGGCTGGCTGCTAAAATTTATATTCCTGCTTTTAAAATAAAGATAGCAAGAGAACGAAGAAAAATTGATAATAGGAGTAAATTAGAAAGTTGCTTAAAATGTCATGCTCTATCTGAATCAAGAAAGTAAAAATTTGGGTTCAGTGTCCCTTTAACCTCACCAGTCTGTTCGATGTCAACCATGTTTTTTAGGTGCTTGTTAACTTTTAATTACATGAACATATTCCTCTGAAACTTTTATGGGTTCCCTCATGGGCAATTAATAATAATAATTTAAGGGCAATTAAAAGCAGTAGAATTGCATAATCAACATACACAAATGTATTGCAAAGTACTGAATTTCAAATGAGTATTAGATTAGTATCAAAGTTAATTCAATTTTCCACGTCTGTGCATAATGTGACAGCCATCAACCAATCACAAAATAATCACAATGTAAAGTAGTAAGTGTACAACCTGCATAACAGTGTAAATTTGCTGTCCACTCAAAATAACTCAACACACAGCCATTAATGTCTAAACCGTTGAAAACAAAAGTGAGTACAACGCTAAGTGTAAATGTCCAAATTGGGCCCAATTGGCCATTTTCCCTCCCCGGTGTCATGTGACTCAGTGTAACAAGGTCTCATGTGTGAATGGGGAGCAGGTGTGTTAAATTTGGTGTTACTGCTCTCACACTCTCTCATACTGCTCACTGGAAGTTCAATATGGCTCCTCATGGCAAAGAACTCTCTGAGAATCTGAAAAAAAGAATTGTTGCTCTACATAAAGATGGACTATGCTATAAGAAGATTGCCAAGACCCTGAAACTGAGCTGCAGCACAGTGGGCAAGACCATACAGTGGTTTCACATGACAGGTTCCACTCAGAAAAGGCCTCGCCATGGGTGACCAAAGAAATTAAAGGGACACTGAACCCAATTTCTCTTTTGATTCAGATAGAGCATGACATTTTTAAGCAACTTTCTAATTTACTCATATTATCACATTTTCTTCATTCTCTTGGTATCTTTATTTGAAATACAAGAATGTAAATTTAGATGCCGGACCATTTGTGGTGAACAACCGGGTTTGTCCTTGTTGATTGGTGGATAAATTCATCCACCAATACAAAAGTGCTGTCCAGAGTAAATTAGAAAGTTGCTTAAAATTGCATGCTCTATCTGAATCACAAAAGAAAACATGTGGGTTTAGTGTCCCTTTAAGTGCACATGCTCAGCATCATATCCAGAGGTTGTCTTTGGGAAATAGACGCATGAGTGCTGCCAGCATTGCTGCAGAGGTTGAAGGGGTGGGGGGTCAGCCTGTCAGTGCTCAGACCATACGCCGCACACTGCATCAAATTGGTCTGCATGGCTGTAGAGGCCTCTTCTGTAGATGATGCACAAGAAAGCCCACAGTTTGCTGAAGACAAGCAGACTTGTATTTACTGGAACCATGTCCTGTGGTCTGATGAGACCAAGATAAACGTATTTGGTTCAGATGGTGTCAAGCATGTGTGGCGGCAACCAGGTGAGGAGTACAAAGACAAGTGCGTCTTGCCTACAATCAAGCATGGTAGTGGGAGTGTCATGGTCTGGGCCCGCATGAGTGCTGCCGGCACTGGGGAGCTACAGTTCATTGAGGGAACCATGAATGCCAACATGTACTGTGACATACTGAAGGAGAGCATGATCCCCTTCGTTTTGCAGACTGGGCCACAGGGCAGTATTCCAACATGATAATGACCTCAAACACACCTCCAAGACGACCTCTGACTTGCTAAAGGAGCTGAGGGTAAAGGTGATGGACTGGCCAAGAATGTCTCCAGACCGAAACCCTATTGAGCATCTGTGGGGCATCCTTAAACGGAAGGTGGGGGAGTACAAGGTCTCTAACATCGATCAGCTCCGTGATGTCATCATGGAAGAGTGGAAGAGGACTCTAGTGGCAACCTGTGAAGCTCTGGTAAACTCCATGCCCAAGAGGGTTAAGGCAGTGCAAGCAAATAATGGTGGCCCAATTGACACTTTGGGCCCAATTTGGACATTGGGAACTAGGGGTGTACTCACTTTTGTTGCCAATGGTTTAGACATTAATGGTTGTGTGTTGAGTTATTTTGTGGGGACAGCAAATTTACACTGTTATTCAGGCTGTACACTCACTACTTTACATTGTAGCAAAGTGTAATTTCTTCAGTGTTCTCACATGAAAAGATATAATTAAATATTTACAAAAATGTGAGGGGTGTACTCAGTATATATATATATATATATAGTAATTTAAATAATAGACAGAGCAGTGTCTGTAGAGGTGTCATTAGAAATGTCACCCAAAAATTGAAATTGTATTTTATTTAATAAAAAAAACATAGTTTATGTAAGAATTTACCTGATAAATTCATTTCTTTCATATTGGCAAGAGTCCATGAGCTAGTGACGTATGGGATATACATTCCTACCAGGAGGGGCAAAGTTTCCCAAACCTCAAAATGCCTATAAATACACCCCCACCACACCCACAATTCAGTTTAACGAAAAGCCAAGAAGTGAGGTGATAAGAAAGGAGCGAAAGCATCAACAAGGAATTGGAACAATTGTGCTTTATACAAAAAAATCATAACCACCATAAAAAGGGTGGGTCTCATGGACTATTGCCAATATGCAAGAAATTAATTTATCAGGTAAATTCTTACATAAATTATGTTTTCTTTCATGTAATTGGCAAGAGTCCATGAGCTAGTTACGTATGGGATAGCAAATACCCAAGATGTGGCACTCCACGCAAGAGTCCCTAGAGAGGGAGGGATAATTAATTAATCCACAACCCAAATCAAAAGTTTTAATCTTATAATGAAAAAAACTGAAATTCTAAGCAGAAGAATCAAACTGAAACAGCTGCCTGAAGTACTTTTCTACCAAAAACTGCTTCTGAAGAAAAAAAACATAAAAATGGTACAATTTAGTAAAAGTATGCAAAGAATACCAAGTTGCTGCTTTGCAAATCTGATCAACAGAAGCTTCATTCTTAAAAGCCCAGGAAGTGGAAACTGACCTAGTAGAATGAGCCGTAATCCTCTGAGGCGGGGAATTACCCGACTCCAAATAAGCATGATGGATCAAAAGCTTTAACCAAGATGCCAAAGAAATGGCAGAAGCCTTCTGACCTTTCCTAGAACCAGAAAAGATAGCAAATAGACTAGAAGTCTTTCTGAAATCTTTAGTAGCTTCAACATAATATTTCGAAGCACTTACCACATCCAAAGAATGTAAATATTTTTCCAGAGAATTCTTAGGATTAGGACACAATGAAGGGACAACAATTTCTCTACTAATGTTGTTGGAATTCACAACCTTAGGTAAAAATTTAAATGAAGTCCGCCTTATCCTGATGAAAAAACAGAAAAGGACACTCACAAGAAAGAGCAGATGATTCAGAAACTCTTCTAGCAGAAGAGATGGCCAAAAGGAACAATACTTTCCAAGGAAGTAATTTAATGTCCAGAGAATGCATAGGCTCAAACGGAGGAGCCTGTAAAGCTTTCAAAACCAAATTAAGACTCCAAGGAGGAGAGATTGATTTAATGACAGGCTTAATACAAACCAAAGCCTGTACAAAACAATGAATATTGGGAAGATTAGCAATTTTTCTGTGAAACAGAACAGAAAGAGCATAAATTTGTCCTTTCAAGGAACTTGCAGAAAAACCCTTATCTAAACCATCCTGAAGAAACTGTAAAATTCTAGGAATTCTAAAAGAATGCCAAGAGAATTTATGAGAAGAACACCATGAAATGAAAGACTTCCAAACTCGATAATAAATCTTTCTAGACACAGATTTACGAGCCTGCAACATAGTATTAATCACTGAGTCACAGAAACCTCTATGACTAAGCACTAAGCATTCAATCTCCATACCTTCAAATTTAATGATTTCAGATCCTGATGGAAAAAAGGGCCTTGAGACAGAAAGTCTGGCCATAATGGATGTGGCCAAGGTTGGCAACTGGACATCCGAACAAGATCCGCATACCAAAACCTGTGTGGCCATGCTGGAGCCACCAGCAGTACAAACGAACGCTCCATTATGATTTTGGAAATCACTCTTGGAAGAAGAACTAGAGGCGGAAAGATATAAGCAGGTTGATAACTCCAAGGAAGTGTCAACGCATCCACTGCTTCCGCCTGAGGATCCCTGGACCTGGACAGATACCTGGGAAGTTTCCTGTTTAGATGAGAAGCCATCAGATCTATTTCTGAAAGCCCCCACATCTGAACAATCTGAAAAAAAAAAACACATCTGGGTGAAGAGACCACTCTCCCGGATGTAAAGTCTGGCGACTGAGATAATCCGCTTCCCAATTGTCTATACCTGGGATATGGACCGCAGAAATTAGACAGGAGCTGGATTCCGCCCAAGCAAGTATCCGAGATACTTCTTTCATAGCTTGAGGACTGTGAGTCCCACCTTGATGATTGACATATGCCACGGTTGTGACATTGTCTGTCTGGAAAAAAATAAACGGTTCTCTCGTCAGAAAAGGCCAAAATTGAAGAGCTCTGAGAATCGCACAGAGTTCCAAAATATTGATTGGTAATCTCGCCTCTTGAGATTTCCAAACCCCCTGCACTGTCAGAGATCCCCAGATAGCTCCCCAACCTGAAAGACTCGCATCTGTTGTGATCACAGTCCAGGTTGGACGAACAAAAGAGGCCCCCTGAACTAAACGATGGTGATCTAACCACCAAGTCAGAGATAGTCGAACATTGGGATTTAAGGATATTAATTGTGATATCCTTGTATAATCCCTGCACCATTGATTCAGCATACAAAGCTGAAGAGGTCTCATGTGAAAACGAGCAAAAGGGATCGCGTCCGATGCTGCAGTCATGAGACCTAAAACCTCCATGCACATAGCTACTGAAGGGAATGATTGAAACTGAAGGTTCCGACAAGCTGCAACCAATTTTAGACGTCGCTTGTCTGTTAGAGACAAAGTCATGGATACTGAATCTATTTGGAAACCTAAAAAGGTTACCCTTGTCTGAGGAGTCAAAGAAGCTTTTTGGTAAATTGATCCTCCAACTATGTTTTTGAAGAAACAACACTAGTTGATTCGTGTGAGATTCTGCAGAACGTAAAGACTGAGCAATAAGACATCGTCCAAATAAGGAAACACTGCAATACCCCACTCTCTTATTACAGACAGTAGGGCACCGAGAACCTTTGAAAAGATCCTTGGAGCTGTCGTTAGGCCAAAAGGAAGAGCAACAAATTGGTAATGCTTGTCTAAAAAAGAGAATCTCAGGAACTGATGGTGATTTGGATGAATAGGAATATGAAGATATGCATCCTGTAAGTCTATTGTGGACATATAATGCCCCTTGCTGAACAAAAGGCAGAATAGTCCTTATAGTCACCATTTTGAATGTTGGAATTCTCACGTAACGGTTCAAAATTTTTAGATCCAGAACTGGTCTGATAGAATTCTCCTTCTTTGGGACAATGAACAGATTTGAATAAAACCCCAGACCCCGTTCATGAACAGGAACTGGCACCAATTACCCTAGATACCTCCAGGTCTGAAACACACTTCAGGAAAGCCTGAGCCTTTTCTGGGTTCACTGGAATGCTTGAGAGAAAGAAACTTCTCACAGGCGTTCTTACTTTGAAACCTATTCTGTACCCTTGAGAAACAATGTTCTGAATCCAATGATTTTGGATTGAATTGATCCAAACATCCTTGAAGAATTTTTAGTCTTGCCCCCTACCAGCTGAGCTGGAATGAGGGCCGCACCTTCATGCGGACTTGGGGGCTAATTTAGACCTTTTTAAATGGCTTGGATTTATTCCAGACTGAAGAAGGCTTCCAATTGGAAACTGTTCCTTAGGGGAAGGATCAGGTTTCTGTTCCTTATTTTGTCGAAATGATCTCCTTCAATACCTGCCCAAAAAGGGTTCTTACCTTTAAAGGGAATAGCTAAAAGCTTATGTTTTGATGACATATCAGCAGACCAAGATTTGAGCCACAATGCTCTACGTGCTAAAAACAGAATTTATGTTTACCTGATAAATTACTTTCTCAACGGTGTGTCCGGTCCACGGCGTCATCCTTACTTGTGGATATTCTCTTCCCCAACAGGAAATGGCAAAGAGCCCAGCAAAGCTGGTCACATGATCCCTCCTAGGCTCCGCCTACCCCAGTCATTCGACCGACGTTAAGGAGGAATATTTGCATAGGAGAAACCATATGATACCGTGGTGCTGTAGTTAAAGAAAATAAATTATCAGACCTGATTAAAAACCAGGGCGGGGCCGTGGACCGGACACACCGTTGGAGAAAGTAATTTATCAAGGTAAACATAAATTCTGTTTTCTCCAACATAGGTGTGTCCGGTCCACGGCGTCATCCTTACTTGTGGGAACCAATACCAAAGCTTTAGGACACGGATGATGGGAGGGAGCAAATCAGGTCCACCTAGATGGAAGGCACCACGGCTTGCAAAACCTTTCTCCCAAAAATAGCCTCAGAAGAAGCAAAAGTATCAAACTTGTAAAATTTGGTAAAAAGTGGTGCAGTGAAGACCAAGTCGCTGCCTACATATCTGATCAACAGAAGCCTCGTTCTTGAAGGCCCATGTGGAAGCCACAGCCCTAGTGGAATGAGCTGTGATTCTTTCGGGAGGCTGCCGTCCGGCAGTCTCGTAAGCCAATCTGATGATGCTTTTAATCCAAAAAGAGAGAGAGGTACGAGAGTTGCTTTTTGACCTCTCCTTTTACCGGAATAAACAACAAACAAGGAAGATGTTTGTCTAAAATCCTTTGAAGCATCTAAATAGAATTTTAGAGGCGCGAACAACATCCAATTGTGCAACAAACGTTCCTTCTTCGAAACTGGTTTCGGACACAGAGAAGGTACGATAATCCCTGGTTAATGTTTTTGTTAGAAACAACTTTTGGAAGAAAACCAGGTTTAGTACGGAAAACCACCTTATCTGCAGCGGAACACCAGATAAGGAGGAGAACACAGCAGAGCAGATAATTCTGAACTCTTCTAGCAGAAGAAATTGCAACCAAAAACAAAACTTTCCAAGATAATAACTTAATATCAACGGAATTAAGGGTTCAAACGGAACCCCCTGAAGAACTGAAAGAACTAAGTTTGAGACTCCAAGGAGGAGTCAAAGGTTTGTAAACAGGCTTTGATTCTAACCAGAGCCTGAACAAAGGCTTGAACATCTGGCACAGCTGCCAGCTTTTTGTGAAGTAACACAGACAAGGCAGAAATCTGTCCCTTCAGGGAACTTGCAGATAATCCTTTTTCCAATCCTTCTTGAAGGAAGGATAGAGATCTTAGGAATCTTAACCTTGTCCCAAGGGAATCCTTTAGATTCACACCAACAGATATATTTTTTTCCAAATTTTGTGGTAAATCTTTGATAGTTACAGGCTTTCTGGCCTGAACAAGAGTATCGATAACAGAATCTGAGGAACCCTCGCTTCGATAAGATCAAGCTGTTCAATCCTCCAGTGCAGTCAGCTGGAGTTGAGACCAGGTTCGGATGTTTCGAACGGACCTTGAAACAAGAAGGTCTCGTCTCAAAGTAGCTTCCATGGTGGGAGCCGATGACTATATTCACCAGATCTGCATACCAAGTCCTTGCGTGGCCACGCAGGAGCTATCAAGATCACCGACGCCCTTTCCTGATTGATCCTGGCTACCAGCCTGGGGATTAGAGGAAACGGCGGGAATACATAAGCTAGTTTGAAGGTCCAAGTGCTACTAGTGCATCCACTGAAGCCGCCTTGGGGATCCTGGATCTGGGACCCCGTAGCAAGGAACTTGAAGTTCTGACGAGAGGCCATCAGATCCTATGTCTGGAATGCCCCACAGTTGAGTGACTTGGGCAAAGATTTCCGGATGGAGTTCCCACTCCCCCGGATGCAATGTCTGACGACTCAGAAAATCCGCTTCCCAATTTTCCACTCCTGGGATGTGGATAGCAGACAGGTGGCAGGAGGTGAGACTCCGCCCATAGAATGATTTTGGTCACTTCTTCCATCGCCAGGAACTCCTTGTTCCCACCCTGATGGTTGATGTACACAACAGTTGTCATGTTGTCTGATTGAAACCGTATGAACTTGGCCCTCGCTAGCTGAGGCCAAGCCTTGAGAGCATTGAATATCGCTCTCAGTTCCAGAATATTTATCAGGGGTAGAAGAGATTCTTCCCGAGACCAAAGACCCTGACTTTCAGGATCCCCAGACCGCAGCCCCAGCCCCTTCAGACTGCGTCGGTCGTGACAATGGACCCACTCTGGTCTGCGGAAGGTCATCCCTTGTGACAGGTTGTCCAGGGACAGCCACCAACGGAGTGAGTCTCTGGTCCTCTGATTTACTTGTATCCTCGGAGACAAGTTCGTATAGTCCCCCATTCCACTGACTGAGCATGCACAGTTGTAATGGTCTTAGATGAATGCCGCGCAAAAGGAACGATGTCCATTGCCCGCTACCATCAAGCCTATCACTTCCATGCAGCTGCGCTATGGAAGGAAGAGGAACGGAATGAAGTATCCGACAAGAGTCTAGAAGTTTTGTTTTTTCTGGCCTCTGTCAGAAAAATCCTCATTTCTAAAGAGTCTAATATTGTCCAAGAAGGAACCCTTAGTTGACGGAGATAGAGAACTCTTTTCCACGTTCACTTTCCATCCGTGAGATCTGAGAAAGGCCAGGACGATGTCCGTGGTGAGCCTTTGCTTGAGGAAGTGGACGACGCTTGAATCAGAATGTCGTCCAAGAGAAGGTACTACAGCAATGCCCCCTTGGTCTTAGCACAGCTAGAAGAGGGACCCTAGTACCTTTGTGAAAATCCTTGGAGCATGGCTAATCCGAAAGGAAGCGCCACGAACTGGTAATGCTTGTCCAGGAATGCGAACCTTAGGAACCGATGATTTCCTTGTGGATAGGAATATGTAGATACGCATCCTTTAAATCCACCGTGGTCATGAATTGACCTTCTGGATGGAAGGAAGAATTGTTCGAATGGTTTCCATTTTTGAACGATTGAACCTTGAGAACTTGTTTAAGATCTTGAGATCTAAGATTGTCTGAACGTTCCCTCTTTTTTGGGAACTATGAACAGATTGGGAGTAGAACCCCATCCCTTGTTCTCCTAATGGAACAGGATGAATCACCTCCCATTTTTAACAGGTCTTCTACACAAACGTAAGAATGCCTTCTTTTTATGTGGGTCTGAAGACAACTGAGACCTGTGTACCTCCCCCTTGGGAAGCCCCGTTGAATTCCAGAAGATAACCTTGGGGAGACTATTTCTAGCGCCCAAGGATCCAGAACATCTCTTGCCCAAGCCTGAGCGAAGAGAGAGAGTCTGCCCCCACCAGATCCGGTCCCGGATCGGGGGCCAACATTTCATGCTGTCTTGGTAGCAGATGGCAGTGTTTTTTGGCCTGCTTTCCCTTGTTCCAGCCTTGCATTGGTCTCCAAGCTGGCTTGGCTTGAGAAGTATTACCCTCTTGCTTAGAGGACGTAGCACTTTGGGCTGGTCCGTTTCTACGAAAGGGACGAAAATTAGGTTATTTTTGGCCTTGAAAGGCCGATCCTGAGGAAGGGCATGGCCCTTACCCCCAGTGATATCAGAGATAATCTCTTTCATGTCAGGGCCAAACAGCGTTTTCCCCTTGAAAGGAATGTTAAGTAGCTTGTTCTTGAAGACGCATCAGCTTGACCAAGATTTCAACCAAAGCGCTCTGCGCGCCACAATAGCAAACCAGAATTCTTAGCCGCTAACCTAGCCAATTGCAAAGGTGGCGTCTAGGGTGAAAGAATTAGCCAATTTGAGAGCATTGATTCTGTCCATAATCTCCTCATAAGGAGGAGAATCACTATCGACCCCGCCTTTACCAGCTCATCGAACCAGAAACACGCGGCTGTAGCGACAGGGACAATGCATGAAATTGGTTGTAGAAAGGTAACCCTGCTGAACAAACATCTTTTTTAAGTAAACCTTCTAATTTTTTATCCATAGGACTTTGAAAGCACAACTATCTTCTATGGGTATAGTGGTGCGTTTGTTTAAAGTGGAAACCGCTCCCTCGACCTTGGGGACTGTCTGCCATAAGTCCTTTCTTGGGGTCGACCATGTAAACAATTTTTTTAAATATGGGGGGAGGGACGAAAGGAATTACCGGGCCTTTCCAATCTTTTATTTACAATGTCCGCCACCCTCTTGGGTATAGGAAAAGCTCTCTGGGAGCCCCGGGACCTCTAGGAACTGGTCCATTTTACATAGTTTCTCTGGGATGACCAACTTGTCACAATCAGTCCAGAGTGGATAATACCTCCTTAAGCAGAATGCGGAGATGTTCCAACTTAAATTTAAACGTAATCACATCAGGTTCAGTCTTGTTGAGAAATGTTCCCTGAATCAGTAATTTATCCCTCAGACAAACCTCCCTGGCCCCATCAACTGGGGTTTAGGGGCCCTTCAGAACCATTATTATCAGCGTCGTCATGCTCTTCAGTATCTAAAACAGAGCAGTCGCGCTTACGCTGATAAGTGTGCATTTTGCTAAAATGTTTTTTGACTGAATTATCCATTACAGCCGTTAATTGTTGCATAGTAAGGAGGTATTGGCGCGCTAGATGTACTAGGGCCTCCTGAGTGGGGCAAGACTCGTGTAGACGAAGGAGGGAATGATGCAGTACCATGCTTACTCCCCTCACTTGAGGTATCATCTTGGGCATCATTGTCATTGTCACATAAATCACATTTAATTAAATGAGAAGGAACTCTGGCTTTCCCCACATTCAGAACACAGTCTATCTGGTAGTTTCAGACATTTAAACAGGCATAAACTTGATAACAAAGTACAAAAAACGTTTTAAATAAAACCGTTACTGTCACTTTTAAATTTTAAACTGAACACAACTTATTATGCAATTGCGAAAAAATATGAAGGGAATTGTTCAAAATTCACCAAAATTTCACCACAGTGTCTTAAAGCCTTAAAAGTATTGCACACACAAATTTGAAGCTTTAACCCTTAAAATAACGAACCGGAGCCGTTTTTAACTTTAACCCCTTTACAGTCCCTGGTATCCTGCTTTGCTGAGACCCAACCAAGCCCAAAGGGGAATACGATACCAAATGACGCCTTCAGAAAGTCTTTCTATGTATCAGAGCTCCTCACACATGCGACTGCATGTCATGCCTCTCAAAAACAAGCTGCCAACACCGGCGCGAAAATGAGGCTCGGCCTATGATTTGGGAAAGCCCCTAAAGAATAAGGTGTCTAAAACAGTGCCTGCCGATATAATCTTATCAAAATACCCAGATTAAATGATTCCTCAAGGCTAAATAGTTTGTTAATAATGAATCGATTTAGCCCAGAAAAAGTCTACAGTCTTAATAAGCCTTGTGAAGCCCTTATTTACTATCTTAATAAACATGGCTTACCGATCCCATAGGGAAAATGACAGCTTCCTAGCATTACATCGTCTTGTTAGAATGTGTTCATACCTCAAGCAGCAAGAGACTGCTCACTGTTTCCCCCAACTGAAGTTAATTCCTCTCAACAGTCCTGTGTGGGAACAGCCATGGATTTTAGTAACGGTTGCTAAAATCATTTTCCTCATACAAACAGAAATCTTCATCTCTTTTCTGTTTCTGAGTAAATAGTACATACCAGCACTATTTTAAAATAACGAAACTCTTGATTGAATAATAAAAACTACAGTTAAACACTAAAAAACTCTAAGCCATCTCCGTGAGATGTTGCCTTACAACGCAAAGAGAATGACTGGGGTAGGCGGAGCCTAGGAGGGATCATGTGACCAGCTTTTGCTGGGCTCTTTGCCATTTCCTGTGGGGGAAGAGAATATCCCACAAGTAAGATGGACGCCGTGACCGGGACACACCTATGTTGGAGAAATAGCAAAATCCTGCATTGTTTTGCCGCTAATTTAGCAATTTGAAAAGCGGCATCAGTAATAAAAGAATTAGCTAGCTTAAGAGCCTTAATTCTATCTAGAATGTCATCTAGATGGGAGTCCTCAACCTTAAGAGACTCTTCTAGAGCCTCAAACCAAAAAGCTGCTGCAGTAGTTACTGAACAATGCAAGCCGTAGGTTGTAAAAGAAATCCCTGATTAACAAATAATTTCTTTAGGTAGACCTCTAATTTCTTATCTATAGGATCCTTGATAAGCACAACTAACTTCACTAACTTTCACTACCTCCATAAGAGGGGCAAAGTTTGTAAAACTGAGATAGTGAGGGTTGTATTTATAGGCATTTTGAGGGTTTGAGAAACTTTGCCCCCTCTGGTAGGATTGGTAGTAGCCCATAACGTCACTAGCTCATGGGACTCTTGCCAATTACATGAAAAGGAAACAGTAATTTCCCCTTGAGGGACAATACAGGGTGGTAAATTCCCCCTGGAAAGAGGACGATTGCGGCTAATATTATTGCAAAATCTGAGGGTATACAATTCTCACAGATTTGAGTGACCTGGCATAACTGGAACATATTTGGAACATATTTGCTAAAATAAACATAATATATGTAGATAGAGGGATATCAGAAACTAACTCCTCTAAAGAGATATCAGTGAGGACAGAGACATATTTTTCCAGTAGTAGTTAATTATAATAAAGTATGCAATGACTACCCAATATAAGAAGCAGTACAGAGAAAGACCTGGTAGAGAGCCTCTACGCTAGGTTAACACTCCTTCAGACACTTAAGAATATCTCACAGAGCAAGTAAGCCCTACAGCCCATATGAATATCAAATGACCATGAAGTACCCCCCCTGGCAGCTCTTGCATGGGTACTCACTCCCTTTCTGGACTGCTAGGCACTGAAATAAGTGTAGAATTTGGGCACAGGCCTTTGAAGTAGAATTTTTAGTTGCAGAGGCTCTGGATTGAGCAAGAAAAAGTCCGGAAGACAGTGAGGGGGCAGAAGCTACTGTGGGAGGAAAGCCAGTGCTGCCATAATGAAATAAAAACAGCTTTTGGTTCTACTTTATCAAATATTAGCGCACCAAGGCATTAAACTCCATACATATGATAAAACATTGGTCCCCCAGCCTAACCGGAGCCTTCTCTTAAAGAACTGCATATTACACTAAGCGGATGGCAGTTTTCTTAAAGGGCCATTCACCAAATTATTAAAAGTGCTCCCAAAAGTACCCCCAGTTGCAGAGGGCTGCAAAGGGATAATGTTCCCAATGATGATAGAACCGTTAGGGACCTGAAAAGGAGTAATAAATGTATCCTGAGGAGGGTAGGATAAGTCCCCTGGCTATGCTGTACCTGTTTCAGAATACCTACAAATAGCTTCTGGGCTGTGTGTGTCCTGTGTAAAGTCACTTACTTTACACAGAACCCCTCCACTGGGCTTACCAGGCATGTAAATCTATGTCATTGCAAGCTGCAGTAGTATCAGTAGAGAGCCCATCCGGTGCAGGGTATCAAGTACCGCAGAAGATTGGAGAAGGATATACCCGAGTCCCTCAGGGGGAAGGGCTAGGGACAAGTCCCCCACGATGCTTGAGGGTAGTTATGGCTGAAGTCCTTTCAGAAAATACTGTGCACATAACAGGTTATCCCTATGTCCCCTGTATCATTCAGCTGCTGTAAAGTGTCTTTTTTATCTTCTGTGCAAATTATACCCCCAGGGACTCTGGGTCTCCCATAGGTCTGAGACTTCTATTCTCGAACTCCTACGATTTCAAAAACAAAACTAAGAGAGAGCTGGGAGGAATTTTAGCTCTGATATGAGTCTTTGACGACCTCCCTAGTGGCATAAATATATCCTATATGTTATGGAGGACTGTGGTCCATCATTTTACAAAAGAAAATTAACTGCCAGAGTCCAGCAAAATCTTGTTATAAATAACTGCAAAAAGCTTGGACTCTCTGGTCTTTTTAAGCACCAGTACATTTATTTATTGATTTACTAAATAAAAAACATTGTGCTTAAAAAGAACAGAGTGTAAGCTTTTTGAATATATACATACACAGTATATAGATATGATAGTATTATATATAAATATATATATATAAAAGGATATATATAGTGATTAGACCGCACTCACTTGGATTTAGATGATGTCAAGCTTTAATGCTGGTGCCTGACATAATCTAAATCCAGTGACCTTTTATTTTACCACTAGTACATCCTGCACCCTGGCCTGCCTCCACACTGACTTGCCACTGAATGCCAAATGCTCTGAAGCCCACATGGGTAGTTCACCCTCTGCTAATTGCCTAAAAATGGGATCCTAGTTCCGAGGCTTCGCCAGATCCAGCCAATCCCAGTCTGAATTTTCTGACATTATTAACCCATTTGGCAGACAGAAATGACTTCAGCACATAGTACTGTAAAGTAGTATTGTTCTCTCTAGAGATGTACTAAAATAAGCATTTGGTCTGTCATCTGTTGTGTGTCCTCTGGGTGTCTACTTGTGTTTATTTGTGTGTGTCTTGGTTGCATTTCTGTGTTCATGTGCACACAACTTTCTAGAAAATTTCCTTATCAAAACCTTAACAGGGCAGGGGAAGCCCGAACAATAGGTTTGGTAAGGGGTCTAGTCTCGGAAATGTATGAATGTATATATATATATATATATATATAAATATATATATAAAAGTATATAATATATTATATATATATATATATATATATATATATATATAAATATATATATATAAACTGAATGTGTCTTATAAGGGAAAAAAAAATTTCGGCAGGTAAACAGAGAATATACATTTTAAAAGCTAAGCAATAGTATAAAGATCTATGAAAAATCAAATGTCCAAACTGTTATTTCAAACTATTGTGTAAATAGGAAGCATTTAAGGTGTTAACGTATTCAGACATATGGTCTTTTAGCAATCTAGCCTCAGAATTAATCTGATAATCTACAGTAAAACATAAGCTTTATGGACCATTATATGTTTTTACAGATTTATAGACAGATGTTAGAATACAGCCATAAAACCCAATTTATTACTTTACGTTAAGAAGTGTGTGAATGAACATTCATTCCTCTTAAAAAACAGGCCACATGATCTATCGGTCTTAATTCTGAGAATTAGATGGAATCCACAATTAACAACAGTGCTTTTTTTAGGTCATTGTTGTCCCAGATTTCATTCTCCCTGCTGCTGCAGAGTTACCTGGCTTAGTCAGTCATTTCATCATATTATTCTCTCTATATAACATAAAATCTCAGAATTGTTCTTGTATCTAAAGCTAGACAACTGCAATTGAAAAGAAACTGTGGCATAGTTGACCCAGATTTTGTTTTTCTTTCAAAAGTTGCAATCCCAGAATTGTTTTACAGACGCTTGCACACACCCCCTGCACAGTATGGTCCAGTCTGGTAAGGATTTTAGAATGCTCATAAAGACAGGTGTCTCGCCGTCCCCATAAACATAAGTAAATACATTTTTTTTTACCAAACAGTTTTAACTATATCAATACCTCCATAAGATGATTTATATCACCTCTATGCTAATTTTAATAATAAGGATCACCTGGGTGTGTATGTACTTGCATCTCAAAAAAGACAAAACAAAACATTTACCAATTTAGTATCAGCTTCTAAATCCAGTGAGGGTTAAAAGTAGTAAAATCAAATATTTGTAAGTTGTTGTTACCCTAATCATTAATTTGAAAAATGAATCATAACATTTAAAATACAATTAAGAATAAAGAATAAAACAGAAGAATGACGATAAAAAATAAGGTAATTAACCTCAGAAATGCAAGCTGAAACGAATATATATATATATATATATATATATACACACAAACATATATATATATATATATATATATATAAGACACACACACACATATATATATATATATACACACACACACACACACATATATAACTATATATATATATATACACACACACACACATATTATATAATATATATTAATATAATATATATATATATATACTGTGTATCATAAATAAATTTATATGTATTGGGGCAGAATTGTGCCCTTTAATTTCCAAAGATTTGCTAAGGAGACATTAGTATGCGGGAAGGCCTATTACGTGCCAAGTGCCAGGAATAAAGCTGTGAGTCACTCTCTTACACTAAAAAAGCAGAGGTAGCAGAATAGCCTAATGTAGCATATTCATTTTAGTTGGAAAAAAAAAAATCTAATTTACTGCACTTTTTTCTACTTAATGCTTGGCACAGCCATGATGTGCGTGGCTAGATAGGATAATGGTTGTTTTTCTATTTAAAGATCCCATTAAGCTACTCTATCAGAAAGTCAGACTGAGTGACATGTTTCAAATATACCTGTTAATATCAAGCTTCATTAAATAATGACAGACTACATTATACCAGGTGATTTTTAGTATCAGTGTGTATATTAGACTCAAAGAACTATATATTACTTTATTTTTTTTTTGTTACACATTTTAAGGAATTCATTTTAAGCTAAAACTACTTTTATGTTTTCATAAAGATTAAGACGGAAAATGATGTGTTGTGAAATGTTAACTCAGCGTCTTGGAAAGTTTAAAGGGTCATTAAACAGTATATACATGTTAGGCTATAATGATGTATTTAAAGCAAACATTAGTCCTGATAATATGTAGCTGTGTTTTTTTTTTATTATGCTACGTATTCAAATCTTGCAGAAATAAGTGTAACATTTTTAGTTTCTCTAAAATTTGTATGAAGAAATAGGCGCCACCGTAATGGTTTCTCTTATCTAATCTTTTATGCAAAGAACAACTAAGGACAGATAAAACAAATGGAAAAGAAAGAATGGAATATAAGAACGTAAGCTATTAAGCAGGTTTTAAAGTCCCTTTAAATGGATATGAAAGCACAATTTTTGTTTTCTTTCATGAAATCAGATAGAGCAAGCAATTTTAAGTAACTTCTAATTTACTTCTATGATCAATTTTTCTTCTGTTCTCTTTGTATGCTTTGTTGAATGGGCAGCAATGCACTGACTGGTTGTTGACTGAACACATGGGGGAGCCAGATCACAAAGGGTATATATATGCAGCACCAATCAGCAGCTACAGCCTAGGTTCTTTGCTGCTCCTGAGCTTTCCTAGATAAACCTTTCCAGCAAAGGATAACAAGAGAAGGAAGCAAATAAAACAATAGAAGTAAAATGGAAAATTGTTTAACATTGTTATTCTCTATTTGAGATCGGTGAAATAAAAAAAAATGGGTTTTCAAGTCCCTTTAACATTCCTATTTCCATACAATATTTTTTGCACATATTATCTGTCCCCAATTGTCCTCAGGAGCAGAAATTTAATAAGGGAATCTTAAGTTTTTAACTACAGATAATAAACATTTTGTATTTCAATCTCTAACTAATGTCCCTTTTAAGGGACATACAAATGAAAAACTAAAAAAATATCTAATGATTATTTTTATTATTGCACTACTGATTGCCCATAACTATGTGATTAACCTATGTAACGTAAGCTCCAAAGCAGCAAGGAAACGTACTACTGAAACCTAGCTGAACACATCTGCGTGAGCCAATGAACAAGAGGCAAAGTGTGTGTAGTCATTAATCAACAGTTTTCACCCAGTAATGCATTGCTGCCTTCTGAGCCTACCTAGTTATGTTCTTCAACAAAGGAGTAATAAGAGAAAAAGGAGATAGATAATAGCAGTAAACTGAAAATTATCTTAAATTGGTCTTAAATTGCAAGCTCAATCATAAAATGTTACAGTGTAATTTAATTAGTAGAAAGTGTAATCTAGCTGACTTTTCTTGTATTGCTTAGAGCACCTGACTTTGTCCTCTCCATGTCAGACTTGTCTACTTAAATTCAGACTTTAGGCGCGCTCTAAAAACCTAATATTTCGGATAGCAACAATAAACAGCTATATATTTTGTGTCCCTTTTCACCTTTGCCCACTAGCATTTTGTGTAAACTATTCCTATATAAACTCTGCTAGTCCACTGGCAATTCTTATGCAGCAACTCTGATTTTTATAAATGGTAGATGTGTTCATTTTATACCCTGATCCCAGAAAATATCAAATGATTTATGCCCTCTGCAAGAATGAAAACTAACGATGAGATACATTTGTTCTATAAGTATTGGGAAGATCTACAGTGGAAACATTAGTCAGGCTAGAACTAAATTATCTTCTGTTTTTGTTTATAATAAATATCTATTTGCAGAATATTCTCATCTCTCATTTATTCCACTCAGTTATCCTTGCTTTGCACTTTAGCCAGGAAGAGCCAAACTATTTGAAAATTTTACAAGGAACCCCCCCCCCCCAGAAATGTCTGTCTAGGTTATATCCTTAGATAATAATCACCAGGTTTGCCTATCCTGTTTTTACTGTCTTGTTCTGGACATAAGAGTACTGTGAGGGTTTTAAGGGAGCAACCTTAAAGTAGGGACTTGTTGTTGCTGTTGCTTTTTTATGTCCATCCCCTCCAAGGAAAGGGTCTCTCTCTCACTTTGGGTAGTATTATGAGGTAATATTTGCCAAATTATCTACATTTCTGGTAATTTACCAACTTAATTATATAGACTAAAAAAATATATATCAACAGATGTCACTGTCCAAGGCCATTACCTAAGGCATGGGTAGGGACTTGTGCTAATCCAAAGAGAGGTAGCAGAAGTCAGGGTAACACTGTGAGGGGAGCTGTTGGCATGGCTGGAGTCCAGAACTTGCACTGAAGAGAGAGGGATGCTTTAGTGCTGTTAATAGCGTGGGGTGTGCTACTGAAGAGTATTCATAGGGGCAATTTAAGTTTACCACATAGAATCTGCAGGTTTCTACTAGTAACATGGCTAACTGTGATACCTGTGCTACAGAAGTGACCATACTGTGGTTTTAGAGATAAGATCTATGGGGGAGGTGCTAAAAGACCCCTGCTGATGCCAGTCAGGTGCTTGTCTATTCTCATGGAGGTCCTGGCATTTTTGTTTATGATCTGCTTTCCTTGTTTTTACGACTGGTTCAGTCCTTCTATATGTTCCAAGCCTTATCCTTGTCTGAACCCTGAACTGAGGACTGATTTACTGACTTCTGACTACAGAAACAAGAACTTTTTATATTACTTTTTTGCCCGCTAAGTTGACTATTCACCTGGATTAGCCCTGAGTACTGACACTTGGTTCTGCTCATATGATGACATTGGCTTGTTATTGGCATGCAATATTGATTCCAGTCTTTACAACAGAACATTTATATTTACTTTACCAATTGCGCCATTGCTGCATTTTTTTATTCTCTAAAAAAGTAAAAAACATAATTTATGCTTACCTGATAAATTTATTTCCGGATATGGTGAGTCCAAGGAATCATCAATTACTAGTGTGAATATCACTCCTGGCCAGCAGGAGGAGGCAAAGAGCACTACAGCAAAGCTGCTATATATGTCACTTCCCTTACCCATAACCTCCAGTCATTCGGCCCAAAGGAAAAATGGAAAAAGAAGATAACACAAAAGTGTAGAGGTGCCTGAAGTTTTAGTAAAAATAACTGTCTTAAATAAAGGGTGGGCCGTGGACTCACCATATCCGGAAATAAATAAATTTATCAGGTAAGCATAAATTATGTTTTCTTTCCTAAGATATGGTGAGTCCACGGAATCATCAATTACTAGTGGGAATCAATACCAAAGCTAGAGGACACAGATGATAAGGGAGGGACAAGACAGGTAGACCTAAACAGAAGGCACCACCATTTGAAGAACCCTTCTCCCAAAAGAAGCCCTAGCTGAGGCAAATGTATCAAATTTATAAAACTTTGAAAAAGTATACAAAGAGAACCAAGTTGCAGCCTTGCAAAACTGTTACACAGAAGCTTCATTTTTAAATGCCCAGGAAGAAGAAACAGCCCTCGTGGAATGAGCAGTGATTCTCTCAGGAGGTTGCTGTCCAGCAGTCTCATAAGCCAAACGAAAAATACTCCTTAGCCAGAGAAGTAGCCATAGCTTCCTGACCCTTGCGCTTCACAGAAAAACAAACAAACTAAGCAGAAGACTGACGAAAGTCCTTAGTAGCCTGAAGACAGAACATCAATGCACGCAAAACATCTAGGTTGTGCAATAAATGCTCCTTAGGAGAAGAAGGATAAAGACACAAAGAAGGAACCACAATCTCCTGATTAATATTCCTCTTTGAAACAACCTTAGGTAGGAAACCTAATTGAGTACGTAAACCCACCGTATCAGAAAGAAAAATAAGATAAGGAGAATCAAACTGCAGAGCCGAGTTTTGAAACTGTCTGAGCAGAAGAAATAGCAACAAGAAACAAAAACTTCCAAGATAACATCTTGATATCTAAGGAATGCATAGGTTTAAACAGAGCCCGCTGTAAAACTAAGAACAAGGTTAAGACTCCCGGGAGGAGTAACAGGCTTAAACACAAGCCTAATCCTAACAAAAAGATTGCACGTATGGTGTGTCCGTCAAACGCTTATGCAACAAAATAGAAAACGCAGAAAGCTGACCTTTTTTGACTACTAGCTGACAAACCCTTCTCCAGACCCTCCTGGAGAAAATACAAAATAATAGGAACCCTGACTCCACTCCAAGAGTAGCCTCTGGATTCACACCAATACAGATATGTACACCATATCTTATAGTAAATCTTTCTTGTCACAGGCTTACAAGCCTGAATCATGGTCTCAATGACCAACTCTGAATACCCACACTTAGATAAAATCAAGCGTTCACTCTCCAAGCAGTCAGCTTCAGAGAAAGGAGATTTGGATGAAGAAAAGGACCCTAAAGTAGAAGGAGGTAAAGACGACATTTCCACTAGATCTGCATACCAGATCCTGTGAGGCCACGCTGGCGCTATAAGAATTACCAACACCCGCTCCTGCTTGATTCGAGCAATGACTCTTGACGGGAGAGTGAACGGAAGAAATATGTATGCTAGACTGAAATTCCAAGGAACCGCCAGAGCATCTATCAAGAAAACCTGTGGATCCCTTGACCTCGGGCCGTACCTCAGAAGCTTGGCATTCTGCCGAGAAACCATGAGATCCAGATCTGGCTGCCTCCAATTGAGGATTAAACTGGAAAATACTTCCGGATGGAGTTCCCACTCCCCCGGATGAAAGGTCTGTAGGCTCAGAAAATCCGCCTCCCAATTGTCCACTCCTGGGATGTGGATCGCAGAAAGACAACAGTTGTGAGACTCCGCCGACTGGATTAGCCGGGCCACCTCTGACATGGCCATGGAACTCTGAGTTCCCCCTTGGTGGTTGATGTGCGCCACCGAAGTTAAGTTGTCTGACTGGAACCTGATAAACCGGGCTGAGGCTAACTGAGGCCAGGCCAGTAGAGCATTGAAAATTGCTGTCAGTTCTAGAATGTTTATAGGGAGAACTGACTCCTCCCGAGTCCAAAGAACCTGAGTCTTCAATGACCCCCAAATTGTTCCTCAACCTAGAAGTCTTCCTGGAAGTCTGGTCAGTCTTGGAACAAGGGAAAACAGAAGATTTTTCCTAAACAAGCCCCAAAGTTTTATGAGAATACCGTCAGCTACCTACTCCAGCTTGCTCGTGTTTGCGTAAAGGGTCTTTTCATATGCAAAAGAAGGGGGAGTGTCTTATTTCCCACTTGCAGTGGGCTTTCCAACTGCCTTTTCAACAGAGCTAAACTGAGAGCTTTTAAGTAAGTTTTATACTAGATTTTTATATCAGTATCTGTGCATCTTATTCTTTATAGTAGTGTCTATTACATGCAGTTATATGAAAATGAGTGTATACTGTCCCTTTAACATGCATAACTGCAGAGGTCTGAGATTGAACCAAGCAAACGGAATGATGTTCATGGAAGCTACCATCAGACCAATTATCTCCATACACAGAGCCACTGACAGCCGAGGAGAGGACTGAAGGACAAGACAAGAGTTGAAGATCTTTGTTTTTCTGACCTCTGTCAGAAATATCTTCATTAGTAGGGAGTCTATTATGGCCCCTAAAAACACTACTCTTGTGGCTGGAATCAGAGAACTCTTTCCCAGATTTACCTTCCAACCGTGGGAGCAAAGAAAAGACAACAAGATCTCCGTATGAGAGTTTGCTTGTTGAAAATACGGCGCCTGAACCAGAATGTCGTCCAGATAAGGAGTAACAGCAATGCCCTAAGACCGGATCACTGCCAAAAGAGCCCCCAGGGCCTTTGAGAAAATTCTGGGAGTCCTGGCAAGGCCGAAAGGAAGAGCCACAAACTGGAAATGATTGTCTAAGAAAGCAAACCTTAGAAACTTGTGATGATCCCGATGAATGGGAACATGAAGGTATGCATCCTTTAAGTCTATGGTTGTCATAAACTGACCCTCTTGAACCAAAGGAAGAATGGAACGTATAGTCTCCATCTTGAAGGACGGTACACTGAGGAACTTGTTTAAACACTTTAGGTCTAAAATAGGTCTGAAAGTCCCCTCTTTCTTGGGAACCACAAACAGATTTGAATAAAATCCCAGACCTTGTTCCTGTGGAGGAACTGGAACTATAACTCCCAGGACAAAAAGATCCTTGATACAACTTAAGAATGCCTCTCTCTTTATCTGGTCTACAGATAATATTGAGAGAAGAAACCTGCATCTGGGAGGAAAAGTCTTGAATTCTATTTTGTACCCATGAGATACAATTTCCACGGCCCACAGGTCTGGGACATCTTGTATCCAAGTCTGAGCAAATTGAGAAAGCCTGCCTCCTACTAGATCCGTTCCTGGATCGGGGGCAGACCCTTAATGCTAACTTGGAATCAGCAGCAGGCTTCTTAGACTGTTTTCCCTTGTTCCAAGACTGACCAGACTTCCAGGAAGACTTGGATAGTTCCTGCTTGGAAGAAGAAGCGGAGGGTTTACCTTTAAAGTTATGAAAGGAACGAAAATTACTCTGACGTCCTTTCTGCTTGATTTTTCTATCTCGAGGAAGAAAAGATCCCTATCCTCCTGTGATAACTGAAATAATTTCAGCCATGTCAGGCCCAAACAAGGTCTTACCCTTGTAGGGAATAGCTTATAACTTAGACTTAGAAGAAACATCTGCAGACCAGGATTTTAACCCAAGGGCTCTGCGAGCTAGAACCGCAAAAACAGACATTTTTGCGCCCAGTTATATGACTTGTAAGGAAGCATCCATAATAAAGGAATTGGCTTACTTGAGAGCCTGTCCTGGATCTCCTCAAGAGGAGCATCTGTCTGAATAGAATCAGACAAAGCATCAAACCAGTAAGCTGCAGCGCTGGTAACAGTAGCAATACACACCGCAGGCTGCCATTGAAGACCTTGGTGAACATACATTTTCTTTAATAATGCCTCTAATTTCTTATCCATTGGATCCCTAAAAGAACAACTATTCACTATGGGAATAGTGGTCCTTTTATCCAAAGTGGAAATAGCTTCTTCCCCCTTAGGAACCGTTTGCCATGACTCCTTAATAGAGTCAGCTACAGGAAACATTTTTTTAAAAATAGGAGATGGAGAAAAAGGAAATACCTCCACCGCAGAGGGAACATCAAAATACTTGATCAGCTTACTAGACTTGTTAGGGCTAACAACGATAGAAGTATCGGAGTCATCCAAGGTAGCTAAAACCTCCGCAAGTAACAAGCGGAGGTGTTCCAGCTTAAATCTGAAGGATACAACTTCAGCATCAGTAGAAGGAATTATACTGTCTGAATTCGAAATACTTTGATTAGCCACCTCAGGATCAGAAACCTTACTTACCGTATCTTTAAATTTTCTTTTGCATTTTCCCTGCAGCATCGGAAAAACAGACAGTGCCTCAGATACCGCAGAAGATACCTGGGCACCAATATCTTGCAAAATAACTCCAGACGAAGCATGAGAGGAAACGCAGGGCACTGCATGTGCAGATGAATAGGATTGGGACTCTTGAGGAGAAAGCTACAGCACATCTGAAACAGGAGGCTCCTGAACAGAATCCAGGCAACATCCTGCACAGCTTTCATAATAAAAAAAAAAAAGAAGTAAAATAAAAAATCTTAACTTTTATTTTTTTCTTTTAACAAAGGATATAATACAGAACCAAAAAATTTCTAAAATAAATGATCCTTTTAAGTTTTACAAATCAAGAAAACATACCCCAGGCAACACTCTACACCTCAGCAGAATTACTGAGGTGCCCTACCTGTCCTGCAACCCGCAGCAAACTGAGCGAAAAACCATCCTGTTTACAATCGGGATTTCCAAAAAGCAAGAACAGCAACAAGCCTTCTAAACAGCAAAGCCATCTGAAATATGCGCACCTCACTCTTACAGGAAGCGAAGAAAAGCACCAAAAACCCCCCATAAATTTATGTAAGAACTTACCTGGTAAATAAAAAAAATTCATATTGGCAAGAGTCCATAAGCTAGTGACGTATGGGATATACAATCCTACAAGGAGGGGCAAAGTTTCCCAAACCTCAAAATGCTTATAAATACACCCCTCACCACACCCACAATCCAGTTTAACGAATAGCCAAGTAGTGGAGTGATAGAAAAAGGAGTAAAACGCATCAAAGAAAGTACTGGAAATATAATTGTGCTTTATACAAAAAAACATAACCACCATAAAAGGGTGGGTCTCATGGACTCTTGCCAATATGAAAGAAATGAATTTATCAGGTAAGTTCTTACATAAATTATGTTTTCTTTCATGTAATTGGCAAGAGTCCATGAGCTAGTGACGTATGGGATAGTAATACCCAAGATGTGGTACTCCACAGAAGAGTCACTAGAGAGGGAGGGATAAAAATAAAAACAGCCATTTTCCACTGAAATTGAATCCACATCCCAAAAAATAAGTTTTTCTCATAATTGACAAGAAAAAACTTAAAACATAAGCAGAGGAATCAAACTGAAACAGCTGCCTGAAGAACCTTTCTGCCAAAAAATGCTTCCGAAGAGGCAAATACAGCAAAACGGTAGAATTTAGTAAATGTATGCAAAGAAGACCAAGTTGCTGCTTTGCAAATCTGATCAACTTAAGCTTCATTCTTAAAAGCCCACAAAGTGGAAACTGATCTAGTACAATGAGCTGTGATTCTCTGAGGCGGGGCCTGATCCGACTCCAAATAAGCCTGATGAGTCAAAAACTTTAACCAGGATGCCAAGGAAATGGCAGAAGCTTTCTGACCTTTCCTAGAACCAGAAAAGACAACAAATAGACTAGAAGTCTTCCTGAAATCGTTAGTAGCTTCAACATAATATTTCAAAGCTCTTACAACATCCAGAGAATGTAAGGATCTCTCCTAAGAATTCTTAGGATTAGGACACAAAGAGGGAACAACAATTTCCCTATTAATGTTGTTAGAATTCACAACTTTAGGTAAAAACTTAAATGAAGTCCGCAAAACTGCCTTATCCTGATGGAAAATCAGAAAAGGAGACTCGCAAGAAAGAGCAGATAACTCGGAAACTCTTTTAGAAGAAGAGATAGCCAAAAGGAAGAACACTTTACAAGCAAGTAGTTTAATATCCAAAGAATGCATAGGCTCAAAAGGAGGAGCCTGTAAAGCCTTCAAATTAAGACTCTAAGGAGGAGAGATTGATTTAATGACAGGCTTGATATGGACCAAAACCTGCACAAAACAGTGAGTATCAGGAAGCTTAGCAACCTTTCAGTGAAATAAAACAGAAAGAGCAGAGATTTGTCCCTTCAAGGAACTTGCAGACAAACCTTTATCCAAACCATCCTGAAGAAACTGTAAAATTCTAGGAATTCTAAAAGAATGCCAGGAGAATTTATGAGAAGAACACCATGAAATATAAGTCTTCTAAACTCGATAATAAATCTTCCTAGAAACAGATTTATGAGCCTGTAACATAGTATCAATCACTGAGTCAGAGAAACCTCTATGACTAAGCACTAAGCGTTCAATTTCCATACCTTCAAATTTAACGATTTGAGATCCTGATGGAAAAACGGTCCATGAGACAGGTCTGGTCTTAAAGGAAGTGTCCAAGGTTGGCAACTGGACATCCGGACAAGATCCGCATACCAAAACCTGTGAGGCCATGCTGGTGCTACCAGAAACACAAACGATTGTTCCATGATGATCTTGGAGATCACTCTTGGAAGAAGAACTAGAGGCAGGAAGATATATGCAGGATGGTAAAACCAAGGAACTGCTAACGCATCCAATAACTCCGCCTGAGGATCCCTGGACCTGGACAAGTACCTGGGAAGTTTCTTGTTTAGATGGGAAGCCATCAGATATATTTCTGGAAGACCCCACATCTGAACAATCTGAAAAAACACATCTGGATGGAGAGACCACTCCCCCAGATGTAAAGTACCACAGAAAATAGACAAGAGCTGAATTCCGCCCAAGAAAGTATCCAAGATACTTCTTTCATAGCTAGAGGACTGTGAGTCCTACCCTGATGATTGACATATGCCACAGTTGTGATATTGTCTGCCTAAAACAAATGAATGGTTCTCTCTCAACAGAGGCCAAACCTGAAGAGCCCTGAAAATAGCACAGAGTTCTTGAGATTTTCAAACCCCTTGTGCTGTCAGAGATTCCCAAACAGCTCCACAAGCTGAAAGACTTGCATCTGTTGTGATTACAGTCCAGGTTGGACGAACAAAAGAGGCCCCTTGAGTTATACGATGGTGATCTAACCACCAAGTTAGAGAGAGTCGAACATTGGGATTTAAGGATATTAACTGTGATATCCTTGTATAATCCCTGCACCATTGATTCAGCATACAAAGCTGAAGAGGTCTCATATGAAAATGAGCAAAGGGGATTGCGTCCGATGCTGCAGTCATGAGACCTAAAACTTCCATGCCCTTAGCCACTGAAGGGAGTGATTGAGACTAAAGGTTTCGACAAGCTGAAACAAATTTTATTAGTCTCTTGTCTGTTAGAGACAGAGTCATGGACACTGAATCTATCTGGAAACCTAAAAAGGTGACCCTTGTCTGAGGAATCAAGGAACTTTTTGGTAAATTGATCCTACAACCATGTCTTTGAAGAAACAACACTAGTTGATTTGTGTGAGATTCGGCAGAATGTAAAGACTGAGCTAGTACCAAGATATTGTCCAAATAAGGAAAATGCAATACCCCTGTTTCTCTGATTACTAGGAGATAGGGCACCGAGAACCTTTGAAAAAATTCTTGGAGCTGTCGCTAGGCCAAATAGAAAAGCGACAAATTGGTAATGCTTGTCTAGAAAAGAGAATCTCAGAAACCGATAGTGGGTCTGGATTACTCGGAATATGAAGGATAGGCATCCTGTAAGTCTATTGTGGACATATAATGAACTTGCTGAACAAAAAGCAGAATAGTCCTTATAGTCACCATTTGAAAGGTTGGCACTCTTACAAAAAGATTAAAATTTTCAGATCCAGAACTGGCCTGAATGAATTTTCTTTTTTTGGACAATGCATTGATTTGAATAAAACCCCAGACCCTGTTCTGAAACGGAACTAGGTATGATTACCCCTGAAAGCTCCAGATCTGAAACACACGTCAGAAAAGCGAACCTGAGCCTTCACTGGATTTGCTGGAACGTGAGTGAGAGAAAAAATCTTCTCACAGGAGGTCTTACTCTGAAACCTATCAATACCCTTGAGGAGACAATACTCTGAATCCATTGATTTTGGACAGGAATCTGCCCAAATGTTTTGAATTTTTTTTAATCTGTCCCCCACCAGCTGAGCTGGAATGAGGGCCCCCACCTTTATGCGGGCTTGAGGCTGGCTTTGGGTTTCTTAAAAGGCTTGGATTTATTCCAACTTGAAGAAGGTTTCCAATTGGAACCAGATTCTTTGGGGGAAGGATTGGCTTTTTGTTCCTTAGTCTGTCGAAAAGAACGAAAACGATAGAAGCTTTAGATTTACCCTGTAGATCTTTTATCCGGCGGTAAAAAACTCCCTTCCCCCCATGATAGTTGAAATAATTGAATCCCAATTACATGAAAGAAAACTCTGACATCACAGAATCAGAACCTCCCAAAAAAGGGGCGGTCCTACAGCTGACAAAAAAGCTTTTTTTTCTTTTTAAAACAACTTTCTTGAAAAACAGGCTTAAAAAGAAACAATAAAACCCCACAAAAAAGTACATAATCCTTTACTAAAAACGGATCCTCACTGAGCCATCATATATAACTCCTCACACTAACAGTGCCTGCAAAAAATGTCATAAAAAACCTGCACCCCTGACAGGAATAATAAAAAACGTCCCCCTGCAGCGTTTCAGCTGAATAAGTGCCAAATTTTCCCCTGCTTCATAGAAAAATAAAACTGGCACTTACCTTAATATTCATCTATCCGGCAGCAGAACAGCTCACCTGGTTTGAGAGGATGCGTTTTCTCACATGGACCTGTGGAAATACAGAAAGACTGAGTAAACTTACTCAGGCTATCTAAATAGGGCAGCAAAATGTTTTGGGAAAACACAGTGAGGATTGTACACCACAAGTTCCAATTGCTGTAAAAGCCACCACTGTAATGCTCATGGGATACTCCTCTATCAGACCGAACTCGGCCAGTAGTCTTGTTATCCCGGCATGAGCCGGATCGATAGGGAATATCCCAGAGCAGAGAAGATAAGAGATGAGGAGAGCGGCACTCACCACAGGCAGGACAGCCCCAGCGGTAACAGGAGCAGTCCAAAAGATAAACCACTTGAAAAGTCAGGCAGGCAGGGTTGGCAACAGTAAAGCAGTCCAATGGCACACCACTAGACTAAGAACCAATTGCTGTTTGAAACATTGTTTGTATTATGGACCCTGTGTGAATAAAAGGTTTTTTACTTCATTTGGAGGGCTGGAAATTCTTTTGGAAAAGTAAACACCACTAAGATGGTCAGGCAGCAGGGTTTGGCACTCAGTTAAAAGCAGTCCAAAGTGGCACACCACTAGAATGTCAGCAGGCAGGCCGGTTGGGCAACAGTAAAGCATCCAGCAGTTTTAAGAGTTAAGGATGGTAGAGTAGGCCAGGCAGGCAGGTCATCAACAGCAAAACAATCCAGCAGTTTAAGGGTTTAAGGCAGGTAGAGTAGTCAGGCAGCAAGGTTCAGTAACGATAAGAGGCACAGGGAGAGAGACGATCTGTCGACACCCAATGAGCACTCAAGGCAACACCGTAGTATCTTGGCATGGACAGATCGTTTACTCCCAACTCAAATAGGGCGCAGATTCGCACGCTCAGAAGTCTGCCCGGCATCTGGACATAGATGCGGCGATGACGTCAGCGCTGCATGCATCCAGAGCCGACACTGCCCCTGACAACGAGCAGAGGAGACCGCCACGCCCCTAGCAACGGCTAGAGCGGCGTGGCGTGACAACCACTGCCCTACAGAAGAGATTGACATGGGCTAAGGCTACCCCCTTTAGAAAGATTAGAGCAAACCTACTCTGCTATAAAAAATAAAAATCTTGATTGTAGATCAGACACCAAAAACTTCACCTCCTCCTTGCACTGCAGGCAAAGAGGAATGACTGGAGGTTATGGGTAAGGGAAGTGACATATATAGCAGCTTTGCTGTAATGCTCTTTGCCTCCTCCTGCTGGCCAGGAGTGATATTCCCACTAGTAAAAAACAGAGTGTCAGTTCCTGCCCTTAAAAGAGTGGTGGTATCTTTTATTGTTTGGCCACTTGTCTATTTTTTTATTAATTTATTTTTTGAAGCTTTTATAAATGGCTCAAGGAGGTGTTTCAGTAAAGAGAAAAAAAGCTGCCCTAGTAATATAGAGATTTTATTTCCATTTTTTTTGTAATACATTTCATTGACAGAGAAGAAGGGGTTTAACTGGATCCATTGAGCACAAAGGAAAAATCCAAGGCCGATTACCCATGGCTCTCAGCATTTTTTATATCATTTAAATATGCTTATGCATGTTCAAATAGGTTGTGGTAGTCTCACGCTGCTATTATTCCCATGGTACACAATTAGGAAGTTTAGTTTGATACCAAGATATAAAAATCCATTGTTTTGATGTATAATTCTGTGTCGACAGTTACATAATGGCAATGTTTTGGGACAATTAGGGCTGCATGCGGCTGTATCCTGTACCCTTTCATAATTGCTGGTGAGAAAAACTAAACTAGGAGTAAAAACAATGTACTGCTCTTCCCTCCCAGTAGTTAAACTCATGGAGCAAGCCAATGACCTTAGTATATCATGGTCATTGGCTTGCTATAAAGACCATTATTTTTATCAACTACAAACTCTGCTCCTTAAAGGAATAGTCTAGTCAAAATTAAACCTTCATGATTCAGATAGAGCATGCAATTTTAAGTAACATTTTTAATTTACTCCTGTTATCAATTTTACTTCGTTCTCTTTGTATCTTTATTTAAAAAAGCAAAATGTAAGTTTTCGGAGCTGGTACATTTTTGGTTTAGTTCCTGGGTAGCATTTGGCTGATTGTGGCTTCAGCTAGACACCAATCAGCAAATGCTACCCAAGTGCTAAACCAAAAATGGGCCGGCTTTTAAGTTAGATTCCTGTTTTTTCAAATAAAGATACCAAGAGAAACAAGGAAAATTTGATAATAGTAGTAAATTTAGAAAGTAATTAAATTTGAATGCTCTATCTGAATCATAAAGGTTTAATTTTGACTAGACTTTTCCTTTAAAGTGACACTGTAGGACACATTTTTCTTTTTAAAACAGGGCATTACAAAATGTTATTAAATAAAATAAAAAAAAACTTACTCTGCTGAAGAAACAAAAGTTTCCTTGAGCTAGTTTTCCTTATCAATTAAGGTTAATAGATAGTACAAAACTGCAGTATTAGTTTTAACTTCTATTTTTTACAGCTTTTTGTTATCATTCTTCAGACCAAAATGATACAATTTAGAGCAAATTCTGTTCTTTCAAATGCGCAACAGAAATCTTTTGAGAACAATGTCCCTTTTAAAGGGACAGTCAAGTTAAAAAAAAAAAAACTTCATGATTTAAATATGGCATGTTAATTTAAACAGCTTTCCATTCACTTTTATTAACCAATTCTTGCTTTGTTCTCTTGGTATTCCTTAGTTTGAAAGCTTGTTATTCTTAGTTGAAAGCTAAACCTAGGAGGTTCATGTGCTAATTTCTCTAGACCTTGAAGGCCCGCCACTAATCTGAAAGCATATTTGACAGTTTTTCCACCACTAGAGGGCGGTTTAGTTCATGTGTTTCACATAGATAACATTGAGCCTCATACACGTGAAGCTCCTAGCACTGAATGGGCTAAAAATGTAAGTCTGTCAAAGAACTGAAATAAGGGGGCAGTTTGCAGAGGCTTAGATACAAGGTAATCACAGAGGTAAAAAGTATATTATTATAACTGTGTTGGTTATGCAAAAACTGGGGAATGGGGTAATAAAGGGATACCTACCTTTTTAAACAGCAAAAATTCTGGGTGTTTATTGTCTCTTTAAGTATCACTTACAGGCCTGATTGGGCTGAACCGTTGAGATAAAGAAAAATTCACAGAAAAAAGTGGGGAGAGAGGAAAACAAAGGCAGAATCTATAGTTAACGTTAAAGAGAATTTCCAGCCCAAAAATTGGAAACCACATGGATGCATTTCGGTGTTGAACAGAAGCAAATTTGTAGTATACATGTGTTAGCAAAAATGCTTCTAATAAAAGCTATAGCTGTTTCAAAAGTGTATTTAAGTATGCACCGTGCACCAGCAATTTTAAACACAGCACTCGCTCAGAGAGTCTAAGGTACTTGTACCATCTGGTAATGACTCAATTTGTTCATTGCTGACATGATACAAGCCCCGCTGATGATCTGAGCAGCTGCAGTATTTAAAATGCTGGTGCAGTGGCAATATCTAGCTATGCTTCACGTGCACATAGAAAAATGTTAACACTAAAACGGTGATAACTTTTACTAGAAGCATTTTTGCCAATACAGGTATATTGCAAATATGTTTCTATTAAAAAATGTAATACATCTATGTGCATTTTAATTTGACTGGAATGTCCCTTTAATATTCCTTGCATTTTAACAAAAGAACATGCGTATAATTTAGAATGGGATGAAACTATGCTTCATCTCTCGGCATAGCACAAATGATAATGTTATTGAGCTGTAGGAAGAACACTGTGAAAAGGCTAGTCAAGCACAATCTATCACGTGCAAACCTGAATAAGCAACATGTTAAATCAATGTCCCCAGACGCTTCACGTCTTATTCAAGATATTCAAACCAACTGCAGATCAATTATTCCCAAAGGAACTGCCTGTGTTTGCTACATTCAAGGCAGTAATACTCTGTGCACAATATATTGCAGAAGACATTTTTCATTCTATTTTACCCTTTTAAAGAACTTGTTTGTACATTTTATATTATTCAGATTTGCAATGTCTATAAAAAGCTTAATTTTTACATCAATGCATGCACATTTTTTACTATTATTTATTATATTAAAGGGAGAGTCAAGTCAATGGGGCATGTAATTTTTAAACTACTTTTCCGATTTACTTTTATCACATATTTTGCTTTGTTCTCTTGGTTATTCTTAGTTGAAAACTACAACTAGGAGGTTCATATGCTAATTTCTTAGACCTTGAAGCCGCCTGTGCATTTGACAGTTATTCAGCACTAGAGGGCGTTAGTTCATGTGTTTTATATAGATAATATTAAGCTCATGCGTGTGAATTTACCGAGGAGTAAGCACTGATTGGCTAAAATGCAAGTCTGTCAAAAGTTTGAAATAAGGGGCAGTCTGCACAGGCTTAGATACAAGGTAATAACAGAGGTAAAAAAAGAAAATGTATGCTTACCTGATGAATTTGTTTCTTTTTAGACACAATGAGTCCACGTATTTCATCCTTACTTGTGGGATTACTCCTCCTGGTCAGCAGGAGGAGGCAAAGAGCACCACAGCAGAGCTGCTATATATAGCTCCTCCCTTCCCTCCACTCCAGTCATTCTCTTTGCCTACGTTAGTAATAGGAAGAGGTAAAGTGAGGTGTTTAGATTAGATTCTTCAACCAAGAGTTTTTTATTTTTAAAGTAGTGCAAGATTGAGCTGCTCCACCCCTTCCCTCCCACTCCAGTCATTCGACCGAAGTTAGGAAGAGAAAGGAAAAGCCAAGGTGCAGAGGTGTCTGAAGTTTACAAAAATGAATAACTGTCTCAGAGAACAGGGCGGGGCCGTGGGACTCATCGTGTCTAAAAAGAAACAAATTTATCAGGTAAGCATAAATGTTCTTTTCTTTTTAAGGACACGATGAGTCCACGGATTTCATCCTTACTTGTGGGATACAATACCAAAGCTAGAGTATACGGATGATAAGGGAGGGACAAGACAGGAACCTAGACGGAAGGCACCACTGCTTGGAGAACCTTTCTCCCAAAAGCAGCCTAAGCCGAGGCAAAAGTATCAAATTTGTAAAATTTTGAAAAAGTGTGAAGAGAAGACCAAGTTGCCGCCCTTGCAAATCTGTTCTACAGAAGCTTAATTTTTGAATGCCCATGATGAAGCAACAGCCCTAGTGGAATGAGCCGTAACTTTTTCAGGAGGCTGCTGTCCAGCAGTCTCATATGCAAAACGGATGATACTCTTCAGCCAAAAGAAAGAGAGGTAGCCGTAGCTTTCTGACCCTTACTGTTTCCCAGAGAAAACGACAAACAAAGAAAACGACAAACAAAGAAGACGACTGACGAAAGTCCTTAGTCTCTTGTAAATAAAATTTCAGAGCACGAACCACGTCCAAATTGTGCAAAAGACGTTCCTTTTTGAGAAGAAGGATTAGGACACAAAGAAGGAACAACAATCTCTTGATTAATGTTCTTGTCTGAAACAACTTTAGGAAGGAACCCTAGTTTAGTACGTAAAACTACCTTATCTGAATGAAAAATAAGGTGAATTGTATTGCAATGCCGAAAGCTCAGACACTCTTCGAATTGAAGAAATGGCAACAAGAAATAAAACTTTCCAAGATAACAACTTAATATCTAAGGAATGCATAGGCTCAAACGGAGCCCCTTGAAGAACTTTAAGAACCAAATTCAGACTCCATGGAGGAGCAATTGGTTTAAACACAGGCCTGATTCTAACCAAAGCCTGACAAAAGGATTGAACATCCGGGACATCCGCCAGATGCTTGTGAAACAAAATAGATAAGGCAGAGATCTGACCATTTAGGGAACTTGCCGATAAACCCTTCTCCAATCCTTCTTGGAGAAAGGACAAAATTCTGGGAATCCTAACTCTACTCCATGAGTAGCCCTTGGATTCACACCAATAAAGATATTTACGCCATATCTTATGGTAAATCTTCTAGTCACAGGTTTATGAGCCTGATCATGGTCTCTATGACCGAATCAGAAAACCCTTGATTGGATAGAATTATGCGTTCAATCTAAAAGCAGTCAGCTTCAGAGAAACTAAATTTGGGTGAAGAAAGGGCCCCTGAACAAGAAAGGCCCTTCCTCAATGGAAGTCTCCAAGGTGGCAGGGATGACATGTCCACCAGATCTGCATAATAAATCCTGCGAGCCATGCAGGAGCAATGAGGATCACTGATGCCCTCTCCTGTTTGATTCGAGCAATGACTCGAGAAGAAGCGCAAACGGAGGAAATAGGTATGCAAGATTGAAGGACCAAGGAACCGCCAGAGGATCTATCAGTTCTGCCTGGGGATCCCTGGACCTCGACCCATATCTCGGAAGCTTGATATTCTGACGAGATGCATGAGATCCAACTCTGGCCGACCCCATTTGAGAATCAGGTTGGAGAACACTTCCAGATGGGAGTTCCCACTCTCCCCGGATGAAAAGTCTGCCTGCTCAGAAAGTCCGCCTCCCACTTGTCCACCCCCTGGGATATGGATCGCTGACAGATGACAAGAATGGGCCTCCCGCCCATCGGATTATCTTGGCTACTTTGGTCATCTCTAAGGAACTCCTCATTCTCCTTGATGATTGATGTACGCCACCGTCGTTATGTTGTCCCTCTGGAATCTGATGAACTGAGCCGAAGCCAACTGAGGCCAGACCAGAAGAGCATTGAAATATCGCTCTCAGTTCCAAGATGTTTATAGCAAGAACAGGCTCCGCCGAGAGTCCACACTCCCCTGAGCTTTTAGAGGACCCCAGACAGCCCCCCACCCTAGAAGGCTGGCATCTGTTGTCACAATCACCCAGGATGGTCTGCGAAAGCATGTTCCCTGGGATAGACAATCAAGAGACAACCACCATTGAAGTGAATCCCTTGTCTCCTTCTCCAGGGTTATTCGAGGAGACAAGTCTGCATAATCTCAATTCCTTCCACAGCCTGAGCATGTTCAACTGCAGAGGTCTGAGGTGAAACCGAGCAAACGGGATGATATCCATTGCTACCACCATCAGTCCGATTAACTCCATGCACTGGGCCCACTGACGGCCGAGGATTGGACTGAAGGGTTTGACAGGTATTCAGAATCTTTGATTTCCTGACCTCTGTCAGAAAAATCTTCATGGATATAAAATCGATTACAGTTCCCAGGAAAGTCACCCTTACTTTCGGGATTAAAGAACTCTTTTCCAGATTTACTTTCCACCCGTGAGTCCTCAGGAAGGACAATACAATGTCGGTATGGGACCCTGCTTGTTGACAAGATGGCGCCTCAGAATATCGTTCAGATAAGGCGCCACCGTAATGCCCTGTGGTCTTAGAACCACCAGCAAAGACCCCAGAACTGGGCGTGGCCAGCCCGAAAGGAAGAGCCACAAACTGAAAGTGCTGGTCCAGAAAAGCAAACCTTAGGAACTTGTGATGATCTCTGTGGATAGGAACATGAAGGTGTGCATCCTTCAAGTCCACCTCCTGTATCAATGGAAGAAGGTCCGAATAGTTTCCATCTTGAATAATGGAACTCTGAGAAACTTATTTAGACTCTTGAGAGCTAATATAGGTCTGAAGGTTCCCTCTTTTTTGGGAACAGATTTGAATAAAACCACTGCCCCTGTTCCTGTGCTGGAATGGGAACAATTACTCCCAGGGAGGAGAGGTCTCTTACACAATGTAAGAATGCCTCTCTTTTTATCTGGTTTGCAGATAATCTTGAAAGAAGAAATCTTCCTCTGGGAGGAAAATTCTTGAACTCCAGTTTGTTTCCCTGGGACACTATCGCTATAGCCCAGGGATCTTGACCGTCTCGCATCCAAGCCTGAACGAAAGTAATAAAGTTTGCCCCCCACCAGATCCGGTCCCCGGATCGGGGGCATGCCCTTCATGCTGTTTTTGGAGTCCGCAGCAGGCTTCTTGGACTGTTTACCCTTGTTCCAAGGCTGGTTGGGTATTCAAGTAGGCTTAGACTGCGAATAGCTTCCTTCTTGTTTAGAGGAGGAAGAGAAAAAATTTCCCTTGAAATTACGAAAGGAACAAAAATTACTATCTCGTCCTTTTTGTTATTTCGCTTATCCTGAGGAAGGAGATGACCCTTACCCTCCCGTGATGTCGGAAATAATTTTCCTTCAGGCCAGGTCCAAACAAGGTCTTTCCTTTGTAAGGAATAGCCAGATGCTTAGACTTGGATGACCACGTCCGCAGACCAAGGTTTTAACCATAAAGCTCTGCGGGGCAAGAATAGAAAACCCTGAACTTTTAGCTGCTAATTTAGTAATTTGCAGAGAAGCATCTGTAATAAAGGCATTAGCCAACTTCAGAGCTTTAATCCTATATTGTATCTCCTCTAAAGTGGTCTCAGTTCTGAGAGACTCAGACAAAGCATCAAACCAATAAGCTGCTGCACTAGTGACCGTAGCAATGCACGCAGCCGGCTGCAATAGCAGACCCTGGTGAACATAAATCTTTTTTAAGTAGTCCCTCCAATTTCTTGTCCATGGGATCTTTAAAAGCACAACTATCCTCAATTGGAATAGTAGTTCGCTTGGCTAGAGGGAAATAGCTCCTTCCACCTTTAGGTACCATCTGCCAAGTTTCCCTGACAGCATCCGCTATAGAAACATTTTCTTGAAAATAGGAGGAGAAAAGGGAATACCTGGTCTCTCCCATTCCTTGGAAATAATCTCCGAAGACCGCTTCGGTACTGGAAAGACGTCCGAGTAAGATGGAACTTCAAAAACATAATTTATGCTTACCTGATAAATTCCTTTCTCCTGTAGTGTAGTCAGTCCACGGGTCATCCATTACTTATGGGATTATATCTCCTCCCTAACAGGAAGTGCAAGAGGATCACCCAAGCAGAGCTGCTATATAGCTCCTCCCCTCTACGTCATACCCAGTCATTCGACCGAAACCAAACGAGAAAGGAGAAACTATAGGGTGCAGTGGTGATTGGAGTTTAATTTAAAATTTAGACCTGCCGTAAAAAACAGGGGCGGGCCGTGGACTGACTACACTACAGGAGAAAGGAATTTATCAGGTAAGCATAAATTATGTTTTCTCCTGTTAAGTGTAGTCAGTCCACGGGTCATCCATTACTTATGGGATACCAATACCAAAGCTAAAAGTACACGGATGACGGGAGGGACAGGCAGGATCTTTACACGGAAGGAACCACTGCCTGTAGAACCTTTCTCCCAAAAACAGCCTCCGAAGAAGCAAAAGTGTCAAATTTGTAAAATTTTGAAAAGTGTGAAGTGAAGACCAAGTTGCAGCCTTGCAAATCTGTTCAACAGAGGCCTCATTCTTAAAGGCCCAAGTGGAAGCCACAGCTCTAGTAGAATGAGCTGTAATCCTTTCAGGAGGCTGCTGTCCAGCAGTCTCATAGGCTAAACGTATTATGCTACGAAGCCAAAAAGAGAGAGAGGTAGCCGAAGCTTTTTGACCTCTCCTCTGTCCAGAATAAACGACAAACAGGGAAGAAGTTTGACGAAAATCCTTAGTTGCCTGCAAATAAAATTTCAGGGCACGGACGACATCCAGATTGTGCAGAAGTCGTTCCTTCTTTGAGGAAGGGTTAGGGCACAATGATGGAACAACAATCTCTTGATTGATATTCTTGTTAGTGACTACCTTAGGTAAGAACCCAGGTTTAGTACGCAGAACTACCTTGTCTGAATGAAAAATCAGATAAGGAGAATCACAATGTAAGGCCGATAACTCAGAGACTCTTCGAGCCGAGGAAATAGCCATTAAAAACAGAACTTTCCAAGATAACAGCTTGATATCAATGGAATGAAGGGGTTCAAACGGAACACCTTGCAGAACGTTAAGAACTAAGTTTAAGCTCCACGGCGGAGCAACAGTCTTAAACACAGGCTTAATCCTAGCCAAAGCCTGACAAAAAGCCTGAACGTCTGGAACTTCTGACAGACGTTTGTGTAAAAGGATAGACAAAGCTGAGATCTGTCCCTTTAACGAACTAGCAGATAAACCCTTTCTAAACCTTCTTGTAGAAAAAGACAATATCCTAGAATCCTAACCTTACTCCATGAGTAACTCTTGGATTCGCACCAATATAAGTATTTACACATATTTTATGGTAAATCTTCCTGGGTAACAGGTTTCCTAGCCTGTATTAAGGTATCAATCACTGACTCCGAGAATCTCCTCTTTGATAGAATCAAGCGTTTCAATCTCCATGCAGTCAGCCTCAGAGAAATTAGATTTGGATGTTTGAAAGGACCCTGAATCAGAAGGTCCTGTCTCAGAGGCAGAGACCATGGTGGACAGTACGACAGTCCACTAGATCTGCATACCAGGTCCTGCGTGGCCATGCAGAGCGCTATTAGAATCATCGATGCTCTCCTCCTGTTTGATCCTGACAATCAATCGAGGAAGCATCGGGAAGGGTGGGAAACACATAAGCCATGTTGAAGACCCAAGGTGCTGTCAGAGCATCTATCAGTACCCGCTCCCGGGTCCCTGGACCTGGATCCGTAACAAGGAAGCTTGGCGTTCTGGCGAGACGCCATGAGATCCAGATCTGGTTTGCCCCAATAATGAAGCAGTTGGGCAAACACCTCCGGATGAAGTTCCCACTCCCCCGTATGAAAAGTCTGGCGACTTAGGAAATCCGCCTCCCAGTTCTCCACGCCTGGGATGTGGATCGCTGACAGGTGGCAAGAGTGAGACTCTGCGCAGCGAATTATCTTTGAGACTTCCATCATCGCTAGGGAACTCCTTGTCCCTCCCTGATGGTTGATGTAAGCCACAGTCGTGATGTTGTCCGACTGAAACCTGATGAACCTCAGAGTTGCTAACTGAGGCCAAGCCAGAAGAGCATTGAAAACTGCTCTTAATTCCAGAATGTTTATTGGAAGGAGTCTCTCCTCCCGAGTCCATGATCCCTGAGCCTTCAGGGAATTCCAGACTGCGCCCCAACCTAGCAGGCTGGCGTCTGTTGTTACAATCGTCCAATCTGGCCTGCTGAAGGGCATCCCCCTGGACAGATGTGGCCGAGAAAGCCACCATAGAAGAGAATCTCTGGTCTCTTGATCCAGATTTAGCATAGGGGACAAATCTGAGTAATCCCCATTCCACTGACTTAGCATGCACAATTGCAGCGGTCTGAGATGCAGGCGTGCAAAAGGTACTATGTCCATTGCCGCTACCATTAAGCCGATTACCTCCATGCATTGAGCCACTGACGGGTGTTGAATGGAATGAAGGACACGGCAAGCATTTTAGAAGTTTTGATAACCTGTCCTCTGTCAGGTAAATTTTCATTTCTACAGAATCTATAAGAGTCCCTAAGAAGGGAACTCTTGTGAGTGGCAATAGAGAACTCTTTTCTACGTTCACCTTCCACCCATGCGACCTTAGAAATGCCAGAACTAACTCTGTATGAGACTTGGGCAGTTTGGAAACTTGACGCTTGTATCAGAAATGTCGTCTAGGTACGGAGCTACCGCTATTCCTCGCGGTCTTAGTACCGCCAGAAGAGAGCCCCAGAACCTTTGTAAAGATTCTTGGAGCTGTAGCTAACCCGAAGCGAAGAACTACAAACTGGTAATGCCTGTTTAGGAAGGCAAACCTTAGATACCGGTAATGATCCTTGTGAATCGGTATGTGAAGGTAGGCATCCTTTAAATCCACTGTGGTCATGTACTGACCCTCTTGGATCATAGGTAAGATGGTCCGAATAGTTTCCATTTTGAACGATGGAACTCTTAGGAATTTGTTTAGGATCTTTAAGTCCAAGATTGGTCTGAAGGTTCCCTCTTTTTTGGGAACCACAAACAGATTTGAGTAAAACCCTTGTCCGTGTTCCGACCGCGGAACTGGGTGGATCACTCCCATTAGTAAAAGGTCTTGTACACAGCGTAGAAACGCCTCTTTCTTTATCTGGTTTGCTGACAACCTTGAAAGATGAAATCTCCCTTTTGGAGGAGAAGCTTTGAAGTCCAGAAGATATCCCTGAGATATGATCTCTAACGCCCAGGGATCCTGGACATCTCTTGCCCAAGCCTGGGCGAAGAGAGAAAGTCTGCCCCCCACTAGATCCGTTTCCGGATCGGGGGCCCTCACTTCATGCTGGTCTTAGGGGCAGCAGCAGGTTTTCTGGCCTGCTTGCCCTTGTTCCAGGACTGGTTAGGTTTCCAGCCCTGTCTGTAGCGAGCAACAGTTCCTTCCTGTCTTGGAGCGGAGGAAGTTGATGCTGCTCCTGCCTTGAAGTTACGAAAGGCACGAAAATTAGACTGTTTAGCCCTTGGTTTGGCCCTGTCTTGAGGCAGGGCATGGCCCTTACCTCCAGTAATGTCAGCGATAATTTCTTTCAAACCGGGCCCGAATAATGTCTGCCCTTTGAAAGGAATGTTAAGCAATTTAGATTTAGAAGTCACATCGGCTGACCAGGATTTAAGCCACAGCGCCCTATGCGCTTGAATGGCGAATCCGGAGTTCTTAGCCGTAAGTTTAGTTAAGTGTACTACGGCATCAGAAATAAATGAATTAGCTAGCTTAAGGACTTTAAACTTGTCTATAATCTCATCCAATGGAGCTGTGCTAAGGGTCTCTTCCAGAGACTCAAACCAGAATGCCGCCGCAGCCGTGACAGGCGCAATGCATACAAGGGGTTGTAATATAAAACCTTGCTGAACAAACATTTTCTTAAGGTAACCCTCTAACTTTTTATCCATTGGATCTGAAAAAGCACAGCTATCCTCCACCGGGATAGTGGTACGCTTAGCCAGAGTAGAAACTGCTCCCTCCACCTTAGGGACCGTCTGCCATAAGTCCCGTGTGGTGGCGTCTATTGGAAACATTTTTCTAAATATAGGAGGGGGTGAAAAAGGCACACCGGGTCTATCCCACTCCTTGTTAACAATTTCTGTAAGCCTTTTAGGTATAGGAAAAAACGTCAGTACACGCCGGTACCCGCAAAATATTTATCCAGCCTACATACTTTCTCTGGAATTGCAACTGTGTTACAATCATTCAGAGCCGCTAATACCTCCCCTAGTAATACACGGAGGTTCTCAAGCTTAAATTTAAAATTTGAAATGTCTGAGTCCAGTTTACTTGGATCAGATCCGTCACCCACAGAATAAGGCTCTCCGTCCTCATGTTCTGCAAATTGTGACGCAGTATCAGACATAGCTCTATTATTATCAGCGCACTCTGTTCTTACCCCAGAGTGATCGCGTTTACCCCTAAATTCTGGCAATTTAGATAGTACTTCAGTCATAACATTAGCCATGTCTTGCAAAGTGATTTGTATGGGCCGCCCTGATGTACTTGGCGCCACAATATCACGCACCTCCTGAGCGGGAGGCGAAGGTACTGACACGTGAGGAGAGTTAGTCGGCATAACTTCCCCCTCGTTGTCTGGTGAAAATTTCTTTACATGTACAGATTGGCTTTTATTTAAAGTAGCATCAATGCAATTAGTACACAAATTTCTATTGGGCTCCACATTGGCCTTTAAACATAGTGAACAAAGAGATTCATCTGTGTCAGACATGTTTAAACAAACTAGCAATGAGACTAGCAAGCTTGGAAATACTTTTCTAAATAAATTTACAAGCAATATAAAAAACGCTACTGTGCCTTTAAGAAGCACAAAAAAACTGTCACAGTTGAAATAACAATGAACCAAAATAGTTATAGCAACCAATTTTTCACAGTAAATGTATTAAGTTAGCAAAGGATTGCACCCACCAGGCAAATGGATGATTAACTCCTTAATACCCAAAAAACGGATAAACAGTTTAATATTAACGTTTTTATCACAGTCAACACACACTATCACAGGTCTGCTGTGAGTGATTACCTCCCTCAAAACTAGTTTTGGAGACCCCTGAGCTCTGTAGAGACGTCCTGGATCATGGAGGAAGAAATAGGAAGACTGTGACTAAATTTTTACTGCGCAATAAAGCACTAAAATAGGCCCTCCCACTCATATTATACAACAGTGGGGGAAGCTCAGTAAACTGATTTTATTCAGAAACAAACGACAGCCATGTGGTAAAAAATCATGCCCATAAAGTTTTTATCACCAAGTACCTCAGAAAAAACGATTAACATGCCAGTAAACGTTTTAAAAATGAAATTATGAAATGTTATTAATAAGCCTGCTGCTAGTCGCTTTCACTGCAGTGTAGGCTCAAATATTACTTAAATATAGACAGTATTTTCTTAGTGAAATTCCATTCCCCAGAAATACCTGAGTATACATACATACATATCAGCCTGATACAGTCGCTACTACTGCATTTAAGGCCTGCACTTACATTACATCGGTATTAGCAGTATTTTCTCAGTCAATTCCATTCCTTAGAAAATAATATACTGCAACATACCTCCTTGCAGGTGAACCCTGCCTGCTATCCCCTGTTCTGAAGTTACCTCACTCCTCAGAATGGCAGAGAACAGCAAGTGGATCTTAGTTACGACCGCTAAGATCATAGACAAACTCAGGTAGATTCTTCTTCTAATGCTGCCTGAGAAGAAACAACACACTCCGGTGCCGTTTAAAATAACAAACTTTTGATTGAAGAAATAAAAGCTAAGTTTAATAACCACAGTCCTCTCACACGTCCTATCTATTAGTTAGGTGCAAGAGAATGACTGGGTATGACGTAGAGGGGAGGAGCTATATAGCAGCTCTGCTTGGGTGATCCTCTTGCACTTCCTGTTAGGGAGGAGATATAATCCCATAAGTAATGGATGACCCGTGGACTGAGCTACACTTAACAGGAGAATATCTATCCACTTGCTCGACTTCGCGGGAGCGACCACTACTGTAGAATCACAGTCATCTAAAGTAACTAAAACCTCCCTGAGCAACAGACGGAGTTGTTCTAGTTTGAACCTGAAAGAAACAACCTCTGAATCAGTCAAAGGTATTGAACTTTCTGAGTCTGAAACTTCGCCTTCTGATAGAACCTCCATACCCTCCAACTCAGCTCCTTGGGAGGGTACCTCCGAGATTGCCACCATAGTATCAGAAACCTCATTTACTACGTGGTTGTCCTTCCTCTTACGCTTACCTTGAAGCATAGGAAAAGAAGACAACGCAAATTGTGGAAGACATAACTGTAGCTATGTCTTTTAAAGTAATTCCAGCAATCACTGGAGTAGAAGTACAGGGCACTGCTTGTGCGGGCGTTAAATCTTGGGACGCTTGGGGAGAAAGCTGCGGCATACTCTGAATCTCAGCATTAGACTCCTGAGAAGCATCCGCCTTTGAAAAATGTTGCTCATGAAAAATCTTTTCTTTATAACTCAAGGCCATTTCAATACATGACGGGCAGAAAGGGATTGGTGGTTCCACATTAGCATCCAAACACATGGAGCAAGTAAAATTGGTAAAGAAATAAAAAAAAAAAAAAAAAAGCAAATTAAAAAACATAATTTATGTAAGAACTTACCTGATAAATTCATTTCTTTCATATTAGCAAGAGTCCATGAGCTAGTGACGTATGGGATATACATTCCTACCAGGAGGGGCAAAGTTTCCCAAACCTCAAAATGCCTATAAATACACCCCTCACCACACCCACAATTCAGTTTAACGAATAGCCAAGAAGTGGGGTGATAAAAAAGTGCGAAAGCATATAAAATAAGGAATTGGAATAATTGTGCTTTATACAAAATCAAAACCACCACAAAAAAAGGGCGGGCCTCATGGACTCTTGCTAATATGAAAGAAATGAATTTATCAGGTAAGTTCTTACATAAATTATGTTTTCTTTCATGTAATTAGCAAGAGTCCATGAGCTAGTGACGTATGGGATAATGACTACCCAAGATGTGGATCTTTCCACACAAGAGTCACTAGAGAGGGAGGGATAAAATAAAGACAGCCAATTCCTGCTGAAAATAATCCACACCCAAAATAAAGTTTAAACGAAAAACATAAGCAGAAGATTCAAACTGAAACCGCTGCCTGAAGTACTTTTCTACCAAAAAACTGCTTCAGAAGAAGAAAATACATCAAAATGGTAGAATTTAGTAAAAGTATGCAAAGAGGACCAAGTTGCTGCTTTGCAAATCTGGTCACCGAAGCTTCATTCCTAAACGCCCAGGAAGTAGAAACTGACCTAGTAGAATGAGCTGTAATTCTCTGAGGCGGAGTTTTACCCGACTCAACATAGGCAAGATGAATTAAAGATTTCAACCAAGATGCCAAAGAAATGGCAGAAGCTTTCTGGCCTTTTCTAGAACCGGAAAAGATAACAAATAGACTAGAAGTCTTACGGAAAGATTTCGTAGCTTCAACATAATATTTCAAAGCTCTAACAACATCCAAAGAATGCAACGATTTCTCCTTAGAATTCTTAGGATTAGGACATAATGAAGGAACCACAATTTCTCTACTAATGTTGTTGGAATTTACAACTTTAGGTAAAAATTCAAAAGAAGTTCGCAACACCGCCTTATCCTGATGAAAAATCAGAAAAGGAGACTCACAAGAAAGAGCAGATAATTCAGAAACTCTTCTGGCAGAAGAGATGGCCAAAAGGAACAAAACTTTCCAAGAAAGTAATTTAATGTAAAGACTGAGCAAGTACCAAGATATCGTCCAAATAAGGAAATACCACAATACCCTGTTCTCCTGATTACAGACAGAAGGGCACCGAGAACCTTTGTAAAAATTCTTGGAGCTGTAGCTAGGCCAAACGGCAGAGCCACAAACTGGTAATGCTTGTCCAGAAAAGAGAATCTCAGGAACTGATAATGATCTGGATGAATCGGAATATGCAGATATGCATCCTGTAAATCTATTGTGGACATATAATTCCCTTGCTGAACAAAAGGCAAGATAGTCCTTACAGTTACCATCTTGAACGTTGGTATCCTTACATAACGATTCAATATTTTTAGATCCAGAACTGGTCTGAAGGAATTCTCCTTCTTTGGTACAATGAAGAGATTTGAATAAAACCCCATCCCCTGTTCCGGAACTGGAACTGGCATAATTACTCCAGTCAACTCTAGATCTGAAACACATTTCAGAAATGCTTGATCTTTTACTGGATTTACTGGGACACGGGAAAGAAAAAATCTCTTTGCAGGAGGTCTCATCTTGAAACCAATTCTGTACCCTTCTGAAACAATGCTCTGAATCCAAAGATTGTGAACAGAATTGATCCAAATTTCCTTGAAAAAACGTAACCTGCCCCCTACCAGCTGAGCTGGAATGAGGGCCGCACCTTCATGTGGACTTAGAAGCAGGCTTTGCCTTTCTAGCTGGCTTGGATTTATTCCAGACTGGAGATGGTTTCCAAACTGAAACTGCTCCTGAGGATGAAGGATCAGGCTTTTGTTCTTTGTTGAAACGAAAGGAACGAAAACGATTATTAGCCCTGTTTTTACCTTTAGATTTTTTATCCTGTGGTAAAAAAGTTCCTTTCCCACCAGTAACAGTTGAAATAATGGAATCCAACTGAGAACCAAATAATTGTTACCCTGGAAAGAAATGGAAAGTAAAGTTGATTTAGAAGCCATATCAGCATTCCAAGTTTTAAGCCATAAAGCTCTTCTAGCTAAAATAGCTAGAGACATAAACCTGACATCAACTCTGATAATATCAAAAATGGCATCACAGATAAAATTATTAGCATGCTGAAGAAGAATAATAATATCATGAGAATCACGATGTGTTACTTGTTGCACTAAAGTTTCCAACCAAAAAGTTGAAGCTGCAGCAACATCAGCCAAAGATATAGCAGGTCTAAGAAGATTACCTGAACACAGATAAGCTTTTCTTAGAAAGGATTCAATTTTCCTATCTAGAGGATCCTTAAACGAAGTACCATCTGACGTAGGAATAGTAGTACGTTTAGCAAGGGTAGAAATAGCCCCATCAACCACCTCCATCGGAGGCAAAGTTTGTAAAAACTGAATTGTGGGTGTGGTGAGGGGTGTATTTATAGGCATTTTGAGGTTTGGGAAACTTTGCCCCTCCTGGTAGGAATGTATATCCCATAAGTCACTAGCTCATGGACTCTTGCTAATTACATGAAAGAAACAAACGTTACTGTCTCTTTAAGAGCTTGCAAAAGAACCCACTGGACTATGCCAGCAAAGTATATGCTCAAAGACACTCAAAGACAAAAAACGATACGATGACTATAAATTATAAACAGTCACCTTTTTTACTGGTTATAAAAAACGTACCCCAACAGTTGTATAAGTGCCAAAAAAAAAAAAGAAGACACCTATACACCTCAGCAACTCTGCTGAGGTGCCTACCTGCCCCACAGATCACTCCCAGACCGGGACATTTATGCAGACAACGATCCGTTACTCCAGGGCACAAAGAACTCTGCAACCGCTTGCCTGATAGATCAAAGAGACATGCGGTAGCAGAGCCACGTGTATGAACGTCCTCCTCTTGTCGGATGAAAACTGCGCAATGGAGAAAACAGCGCACATAATATAGCCCCGCCCATCGTGGGCGTAGCCCAGAACCCAACATTGGAACAAAAATAAATAAGCAATTTGAATAAGAAACACAGCCACCATCCCAAGAAAAGTTAGCCAGAACCCTCTCTAAAGCCTATACTCCTGTAGGCTCACAAAAATGAAGAGTCTGTCAAAAGAATTTAAGCCTTCTCCCAGCCCTGTGCCTGTACTCATGGCTGCCTCAAAAACAAACACCATCCATACAGGAGGGAATAACATCCCAGCATAAGTAGCCTAGAGATTCCCTAAGTCTTATGCCTCTATAAAGACATTGAAGTGCCCACTTTCTTCTGAGAGTACTCCCCAGAGTGAATAAAGTTAGCACTTACCTCCAATGCTGACCGACAGCAGGACAGTTCAGCAGGTGTAAGAGGTCCTCTCCCTCCCATAGCCCTGTGGAGAAAGATAAGCCTGAGTTACATGCGCTTAGGCTATCTGGATTAGGGCAGCATAAATGTATAGGAGGCGCAGTGAGAAGTATGTCCCACCAGTTCCTACTGCTTTAAAGCCACCAAAAGCTCTCCTGTAGAGACTGATATTTACTACGGCTACACCCTGGAACAAAGCAGCACAATCTTGCACTACTTTGAAAATAAAAAACTCTTGATTGAAATATCTAATCTAACACCTCACTTTACCTCTTCCTATTACTAACGTAGGCAAAGAGAATCACTGGAGTGGGAGGGAAGGGAGGAGCTATATATAGCAGCTCTGCTGTGGTGCTCTTTGCCTCCTCCTGCTGACCAGGAGGTGTAATCCCACAAGTAAGGATGAAATCTGTGGACTCATCGTGTCTTTAAAAAGAAATGTATTTTTATAACTGTGTTGGTTATGCAAAACTGGGGAATGGGCAATTAAGGGGTTAGCTATCTTTTAAAACAACAAAAGTTCTGGTGTTGTCTGTCCCTTTAATATTTCCAAAAGATTTTATTCATTTATAGAAACAATGCCCCCCATCTGAGAATAAAGTAAACATTAAAAAACAGACAAAGTCTTTATATCTTGACTGTGCAAACACTGTAACAGAGGTGTCCACTTATTTAAAATAAAGGGCCAGGATAGAACTGTATGTTCACGGCACAATGCGTACAGAAATTCAATTTAAGGAAGAACACGTATACTTCTGCAAGATAAGTACCAAACCTACACATTCATAGTACCAGAAACCTGATTGTTAGGTGGGACAGCACCGCTATATACTCATAATATTGCTTAGCACATAAAATACATTTAAAAAAGCCGGTAACAACACATTTCATTGTCTAGCCCACCTTATTTATAATTGTTAAAATTAATTTTCTTTAAAAACTTGCATTATGTTTGTAAGTTAAAAACCATCTTTTCTCTTGTTTGAACTTTAAATCAACAAGGAATCAAGTCAAGCCGCAGAAAACAATGGCATAATGATCTCAATAACAGCAAATCAGATAGCCGACTGCTTCTTTTTCCATGTCTGCCAAGAGAAAACTAAAATTGCATCACAGAGAACCTGACATTTTCCTACTAGATTCTCAACAATCACAAGAGCATTTACACGTTGTACCTCCTTAGCAGTATACTTCACATTAAATGGACAATGTACTGTTATTTTTTTCTCTCCCTTTTAATGTGTTCCTAGAAACCCATTTTACCAGCTGGAGTTTATTAATTTGTTTAAAAATAGCTCCTTTTCCTTTATTTTGTTGTTTGAAACAATTGCATTTGCCTGTTGTATTACCCACTTATTTTGAAAATGTGAGTACTTTCAACCATTGAAAAGCTATGTAAATAGGACTGTTTAGAAGAAATGACCCTCCCTGGAGGCTGCAGGATAAATTCCAGCAACACCTGTGGCAAGCTATTGACATACTCCTGTGGGAGAATTACTCTAACTTCCCATGGAATTCCTCTACACTCCCTCTGTCCTATAAACATTATTGTTCATATGTGATGTTATGTGTTGCCAGAAGAAAACATAAAGGAATTACCCTCTGCCACTTCTGTTTTTATTTAAAAATAATTTCCTAATACTCTTCCGACTTATCTAACTAACATGAAAGTAAAGTCACAAGTAGGTGGAAATTAGCTACCATAACTGAACCTTAAATGCTTTTAAAGCATTTGCAGGTTGAACACTTATATCCAGAAAGGGTAGACAAGGATCGAACATTTTAACAGCCAATAGGATTTCAGTAGCTCTCATCCTATTGGCTGAGTTCAAAATTTCAGTCAATAGGAATGCAAAGGTACCCCAATATAAAAAGGGTACACCTTGCATTCAAATCTTCAGTGCGCGGCGGCGATCTCATGAAGAGGTCCTAGGCACTGAATGCTTGCATGGCTGCCGTTCCTGCTCTGCAGCCACCTCCTCTACATGGCCACCTTGATAATTACGTTTATTTTTTTCTGTAATTTTAGATTTTTTAATTTTACCTCACTTTAAAAAAATAGACTGCCCTCTAGTGATTAAATAAAGATAAATTACCTATTGGTAAACAATTTAATACATGCAGGTAAAATGGATCATTGGGAAACAGTCCCTTTACAATGTTAGAGCTCTACCCATATCAGATCTATATTTTTTTATTGCTTAAATAAAAGTAAAGTAATTATCATTCCTCATTTTATAAAAGATTTACCACCTTAAAGTACACTTTGTTCAGAAGCCAGTATAAGAGACATTCATAACCATTAATACCAATAGCTTACATTGGATTAAAACATTATTTTTTTTTTCAAGCTACAGGGAGTGCAGAATTATTAGGCAAATTAGTATTTTGACCACATCATCCTCTTTATGCATGTTGTCTTACTCCAAGCTGTATAGGCTCGAAAGCCTACTACCAATTAAGCATATTAAGTGATGTGCATCTCTGTAATGAGAAGGGGTGTGGTCTAATGACATCAACACCCTATATCAGGTGTGCATAATTATTAGGCAACATCCTTTCCTTTGGCAAAATGGGTCAAAAGAAGGACTTGACAGGCTCAGAAAAGTAAATAATAGTGAGATATCTTGCAGAGGGATGCAGCACTCTTAAAATTGCAAAGCTTCTGAAGCGTGATCATCGAACAATCAAGCGTTTCATTCAAAATAGTCAACAGGGTCGCAAGAAGCGTGTGGAAAAACCAAGGCGCAAAATAACTGCCCATGAACTGAGAAAAGTCAAGCGTGCAGCTGCCAAGATGCCACTTGCCACCAGTTTGGCCATATTTCAGAGCTGCAACATCACTGGAGTGCCCAAAAGCACAAGGTGTGCAATACTCAGAGACATGGCCAAGGTAAGAAAGGCTGAAAGACGACCACCACTGAACAAGACACACAAGCTGAAACGTCAAGACTGGGCCAAGAAATATCTCAAGACTGATTTTTCTAAGGTTTTATGGACTGATGAAATGAGAGTGAGTCTTGATGGGCCAGATGGATGGGCCCGTGGCTGGATTGGTAAAGGGCAGAGAGCTCCAGTCCGACTCAGACGCCAGCAAGGTGGAGGTGGAGTACTGGTTTGGGCTGGTATCATCAAAGATGAGCTTGTGGGGCCTTTTCGGGTTGAGGATGGAGTCAAGCTCAACTCCCAGTCCTACTGCCAGTTTCTGGAAGACACCTTCTTCAAGCAGTGGTACAGGAAGAAGTCTGCATCCTTCAAGAAAAACATGATTTTCATGCAGGACAATGCTCCATCACACGCGTCCAAGTACTCCACAGCGTGGCTGGCAAGAAAGGGTATAAAAGAAGAAAATCTAATGACATGGCCTCCTTGTTCACCTGATCTGAACCCCATTGAGAACCTGTGGTCCATCATCAAATGTGAGATTTACAAGGAGGGAAAACAGTACACCTCTCTGAACAGTGTCTGGGAGGCTGTGGTTGCTGCTGCACGCAATGTTGATGGTGAACAGATCAAAACACTGACAGAATCCATGGATGGCAGGCTTTTGAGTGTCCTTGCAAAGAAAGGTGGCTATATTGGTCACTGATTTGTTTTTGTTTTGTTTTTGAATGTCAGAAATGTTTATTTGTGAATGTTGAGATGTTATATTGGTAAAAATAAATAATTGAAATGGGTATATATTTGTTTTTTGTTAAGCTGCCTAATAATTATGCACAGTAATAGTCACCTGCACACACAGATATCCCCCTAAAATAGCTAAAACTAAAAACAAACTAAAAACTACTTCCAAAAATATTCAGCTTTGATATTAATGAGTTTTTTGGGTTCATTGAGAACATGGTTGTTGTTCAATAATAAAATTAATCCTCATAAATACAACTTGCCTAATAATTCTGCACTCCCTGTACAACAGCAAAGATAGTGTCTCACAGGTATCCATCAAGAACAAGTGGTTCCTGGCATCGGTATTCCTGCTTATTAGCCCAATTTTTAGTCACATTTAAATGAAATACCTATATCAATTGTCTGTGGAATTACATATCCAAAAATAGAGATGTCTTATTATAGGGCAAAAGAAAAGGCATTTTTAAATTGATTTTATTACATTGTTCTACATTACACACAGTGCTTACATCGTGCTGCCTGGGTTTGTGGATAAAAAAAAAGATACTCCAGCCACCAGCAAAAATTCTTATTAAAAAACCTTTATTTGGGTTGGGTCCAATGACACCCTCCAACTCTCCTTCCACTAAATCTTCTACCCAAGCATAGCTCTGTACTAAATCACAATAAAGTTAAAATAGATAAATATATTCAAGTGAATTAGGCTCATTTAAGTTATTTAAGTTAATCCTTTTCTCCCTATGTCCTTCTCTTGTAAAATGTTGGGAATCAATATAATTCCAGCTTTGTGGATTCAATGTTGTAAAATATTGCCCATCTCCCATATGTTTTAAATGTATAGAAAATGTACTAGTAGATAAATAGCAAAATGCCAAAGTAATTCTGTAATTGAAAAGTGTAAAGGGGTGAGAGAGAGGTTTTTTTTTTTTTTTTTAAATTTTAAATTTTTTATTTAGAATAGATAATATAATAAAAAGAGAGAAAAAGAATAAGAAGGTTTACATGAAATTCAGAGTCCAAACAAGGACAACGACATACAATATCATAAATAATATCAGTGGTGATACACAAAAACACTTGACATCACAGTAACTCGACTTCTCCAAGACTACAGTGTTCCTGATAAGGGTTTCATGCTGATGAGAGAATAGGGGTGTTTAGTGTTAGCAATAAGACCAAAGGGAAGGGCCAAGTTAGATAACCGACAGAGCCCAATCTTGTGGGGTCTGTGGTTTTGTCTCCCAGAGGAAGTTAATATTGTGAAAGACTTCCAAGGTATTTGTGGACATATGGTAATATCTCTCAAGGGAAATATTTTTTGATGTTTGTTGTAGCCAATTTTGTGTGAGGGGTATCCTCTCTTGTTTCCATAATCTTGGGAGTAATTGTTTGGCGCTGTTTAACATAATGTGGAATAATTTGCCGTGTAGTTTAGAGGGAGGTTTCGGGAATATGTTAAAAAGGAAAATTAATGGGTCGAGAGGCCAGGAACAATCGAAAAAGAAATTAATGTGTCTTCTAATGTCTTCCCAATATTTTATTATACCCGGACACTCCCACCATATGTGATATAAAGATCCTATTTGGCCACAGTTCCTCCAGCACTTATCTGAAGCCTGAGGGAAAATATGTTTTAGTCTTGCTGGGGTTAGATACCATTGCATGAGAAGTTTGTAGTTCATTTCTAGCAAAGTTGAGGAGTGTGATGATATTGAAATGGACCTAAAAATAGAGTTCCAGTCAGAATGTTGGAGCTGATATGGTAAGCAGTTTTTGCCATCTTTTGGTGTACGAAGGTTGCTTCTGGTGGAGTGGTGATAACAGAATCTTATAAATGAGGGAGACTGAGTGTCTGGGTGGGGTAGTGGATGTGCAGAGGAGTTCAAATGGGGAACGGGAACGAAGCATAGAGGATTTCGATACATTATGCTGCAAGAAATGGGAAATTTGATGGTGGTGGTACCAAGTCAGAGGGATCGCAGTCCCTAAATTTTGTATAAGGTTAAATGGAAGTGGTTTGGAACCATCCAAGGTCAGAAACAAAGGTATAAGTTTATGTATATCAGTACTATTCTTTGTTATAAATTTTTTCCCTATTGGTAAATCTGGGTTATCCAATAGTGGTGTCAAGGGTGAAGGGATAGACGAGAAGTTGTGATAGTGTCGCAATGTCCTATCCCATGTATCAAAAGTTTCTTTAATGATGGGAGACTGGTATATAGATTGTGGTCTTGAGTGTGGTGGTAGCCAACAGAGGCTGCCCAATTGGGGAGTTTTAGTCAGGTCGTGTTCTATCGAAATCCATGTTTTAGCTATAGGATTGCCAAATTGACACCAATCTAGGACTCTAGTCAAAATGGAAGAGGTTCTGTAAGCTTGGATATCAGGGACACCCAGGCCCCCCTTGAAGTTTGGGTAGATATAAGGTGGTTTTTGCAACTCTCGGTGGTTTGTGTTTCCAGATGTAAGAGTTGAGTATAGCTTGGAGTTGGGATAAATAAGTTTTTGGGAGAGGAATCGGGACCGTTTGAAATACGTATAAAATTTTTGGCAACAGGGTCATTTAGAGTGCTGATTCTGCCCAACCAGGATATTGGTTTGAGAAGCCAATCTTCAGTTAAAGCGTGGAAGTCTTGGATGAACCTTTCATAGTTGAGTTTAAAAAGTTGGGAGGGGGTCAGGAGATAATAAAATGCCTAGATATTTTAAGGAGTTATTAGCTATTATGAAAGGGGTATTGTGTGAGATTTGAGTGATTTCCTTTTTAGACATATGCATGGGGAGTAATTCCGACTTGCTAAAATTGATAGAGTAGTTTGAAAATTTACCATAAGTATTCAGGTTTTGTATAATGAGGGGGAGGGATGATGATGGATTTGAAAGGAACAGGAGGAGGTCATCAGCAAATAAAGCCAGTTTATGTGTCTGGGATTCTAGGGATATCCCTGTAATTAAAGGGTTTTGTCTGAGGTGTAGGGCTAGAATCTCTATTGATATGACAAAGAGCAAAGGGGAGAGGGGGCAACCTTGCCTTGTGCCGTTCATAATAGGGAAGGGATCAGAGAGAATGCCATTAACCCTAACCTTGGCCGAAGGGTTGGTGTAAAGAGCTATAATTTTAGATAGAAATTCTTCCGGGAAGCCAAATTTTTGGAGAGCAGCGAAAAGAAAAGTCCAGTCCAGCCTGTCAAAGGCCTTTTTGGCATCTGTTGACAGGAGGACTGAGGGGATTTGTTTTTTTGTAATAAGGTGTAAGAGATGTAGAGATTTGACTGTATTGTCTTTCGCCTCTCTGCCCAAAACAAAGCCTGATTGATCCTGGTGAATGATAAAGGGAAGTATGGGATTGAGTCTATTGGCAAGAATTTTGGAGTATAGTTTTAAATCAATGTTGAGCAGCGATATCGGTCTAAAATTGGCAGGTTGGTCTGGGTGTTTCCCTGGTTTTGGGAGGACGCTTATGTGGGCTTCTAGCATGTTGGGCGGGAAAGGGTTAGTTTTATCGATCGTTTGGAATAAATTTAGGAGGTGAGGAGCCAGAAGATCTCCATAGGTTTTATAATAAGCTCCGGAGAAACCATCAGGGCCTGGACTTTTGTTAGGGGAAAGTGATTTTATTGCAGCTTTAAGTTCGTCTAATTCTATGGGTTTAGTGAGGGAATCTGACATTTCTGTAGTGATTTGAGGTATTTGTATGGTGGAGAGGTAAGACTGACAGTTAGATTCATGTTTTTTTTATCCCTTTGGGGAAATAGGTTATATAAAGAAGCGTAGTATTTTCTAAAGGCCTCCCCAATTGAGATAGAGTCTTCTATACGCGATCCATCATGTTGGGTTAAATGTTGTATATAATTAGCATTTTGTTTTGTTTTTAGGGCTCTGGCAAGTAGTTTGCCTGGTTTATTGCTTTCTGCATGGTACTTTTGTTTTAAAAAGAAAGAAGCTTTTTGGGCTTTGATATCTAGGATTGAGTTTAATTGGTGTCTGCAGGCATTCAAGTTTTGTAGCAGAGCATCGTTTTGTGGTGATAATTTGTGTAAGTGGTCAAGGTGAGTAATTTGTTTCACTAGGTTATGGTAAAGTTGTCTGGAGAGTTTAGTTTTGAGTGCTTTGATTTTAATTAATTCGCCCCTAATCACACACTTGTGAGCTTCCCATTCCATATGGATGGACACATCAGGGGTACTGTTCTCTGAGAAATAATTTTGGATGCATTTGGTAATTTGTTGATTGGTTACAGGGTCTAATAGTAATGTATTGTCCAGTTTCCACTGGAATGGCCTAAGGGGTTTGGCCGGCCATTGAAATGTGCTGTGTACTGCAGAGTGGTCAGACCACGCAGTGGGAATCAAGCGTGATGATTTTAAATATGATAACAAAAGGTGGTCTGCAAAAATGTAATCTATACGTGAGTAAGATTTATTGGGGTTGGAGAAGAAAGTGTAATCTTTTTTTAATGGGTTGATCTGGCGCCACGTGTCATAAAGGTTCAGTAAGTGGAGGTCTTGCCATATTTGTTTGTAAAATTTACGTCTGATTTTAATGGATTGGTTAGAGCTATCCATAGATGGGTCTATGGGTATATTTAGATCCCCAGCGAGGATCATCGCTCCCTTCTTAAATAGGAGGATTGAATCAGTGATAGAACGGAAGAATTTGTTTTGGGATGAGTTTGGGGCGTAAATGTTGACAATAGTAATAGGTTTCCCATGTAGGGTACCTATCAAGCTCAAGTAGCGTCCTTCTTTATCAGTATCTATTTGGGATAATTGGAATGGGAGGGATTTATGGATTAGGATGCTGACTCCGTTAATCTTTTTTGTAGGATGACAACTATGATAGTGTGTAGGGTAATGGGGGGAAAAATATTTTGGTATAGAGGATTTTTTAAAATGGGTTTCTTGCAGCATCAAGATATCAAATTTGTTGTGTCTATAATCCTGGAAGGCTCGGGATCTTTTCATTGGAGAGTTGAACCCCTTGACATTCTGTGTTAGGAAGGATATTAATTGAGTAGTGTGGTCAGTCATTTTGGATTAGGGAAAAAAGAGCGTATTGGAAGGGCCGGGTAAGTCTTAGAGAGTTGTATGAGAGACGTAGTATGTGTACCATTTCATGCAAACAAAAGAAGAAGAAAAAACAGTATAACAATAATGAAAACAATTGAATAAGACATATCTCATGTGTAAGCATAATTACACTAAAAAGAGTTGTATAAACCATGAGATTTAAATAACAATTAAACAGTCAAAAGTATCCTAACTGAGGGTGTAACCTGATCCCTTAAATTCTGATGTGATAAAGTAGTTAAATTCCTATTAAAGGAGGTAAACAAAAAAAAAAGCAACAAAAAAAAACCAAAAAACCCCCCAGCATTTCAACAACTTATTGCGTTAATAAACAAAGTATTAAGGCATTCAAGTTACTCCTAAACCTGTAATACCTATAGATGGTAGAGGGAGGGGGAAGGAGATCACACACATAACCTTGAAACCAATTCAAGAAAGCAAACTTGAAAATATTATGTTACAATATGTTAAGGTGGGATTATTAGGAAACCTCAGGGGGAGGGGAGGTATGGGCAAGTCTAGTTAAGCATTTGCAGAAGAATATTATAAAAGTAAATAAACATTATTATATAGAACCTGAATCCATGGAAAGTCCCCCAAAGGACGTCTGAGAGCAATCTGAGGCATCAGGAACAATGTTCAGGCGGTTTCCACTTATCAGTAAGTAGATAAATTCAGAGATGAATTTGTAGAACAATTTGCCAAAAAGTCATAAGAGGATGATAGATTAGGTGATGGAAGAATCCTGGGTTCTGCGTTTCTTGTACTGCGCCGTATGCCAATAGTCTCTCTGTTGTTTAGGCCTGTTTTGAGGATAAGGTTGAGATGGTTTATCTTTCACCTGAGGTATATCCGTAGGGGGGGTCTATCTGTAGCTCCGCACAAAAATCTTCGGCGTCCTCGGGGTCTTTGCAGATGAGCCTTTGTCCCTCTTTGATAACAATGATGGAACAAGGGAAGCCCCATCTATACGATATGGAGGCCTTTCTAAGATGTGAGGTTAAGAATTGAAACTCTTTTCTCCGCATTAAAGTGCGTGGGGCCAAGTCCAGATAGATTTGTATAAACTTGTCTTGAAATTTGATAGTTTTATGTTTCCGTGAATATTGAAGAATTTCTTCTTTCTGTTTATAATCTTTAAAGCGAATTATCACATCTCTTGGATTCTCGGTAGCAGAAGGTCTTGGCCTTAGGGCTCTGTGGGCCCTATCCATGGCCACTGGCTGGTCAAATTCAGATCCCTTGAGAAATAGGAATAGGTCTGCAAGGTAGGAGGAGAGGGATGTTGGTAAATCATCCTCTGGGATTCCACGGACCCTGAGGTTACATCTGCGTTCTCTATTTTCAAAGTCCTCTAATTTATCGTGTAATTGAATGATTGCAGTTTCCTGCCCTTTGATCATTTGCTGCATAGTGGACATTTCATTTTGGGATGATTCCATTTCTTCTTCAATAAAGGTTACCTTGTTGCCTAATTCAGTAAGCTCTTTTCGAAAACTCGCAATCTCTTCCTTTATGCATTGTCGAACTTGCAGTATTAGTGAGGAAAAGTCATTTTTTGATGGTAAAGTTTCTAACAGAGCTTTGGTGATCTGTATAGGTTCATCTGTGCTTTCATCATCCTGGTCTGAAGCTGGAGAGATAGATCTGGATATAGCTGGGGTAGTCTTGTTAATGGTTCTGGAACTGGACTCTGCAACCTTGAAAAAAGATTCCCGTATGGGTGTTGCGTTAGATGGGGGCTTCGCCATTTTATCTGTTTTAGATAGCTTCTTTGGCGACATCGTAGTTAGATAGATAAGAAGCTATATACTTGATAGAGAAGGATAGGCTCACAATTTGGTCTGGTTCAGAGACTTGTAAAAGTTATTTAAGGTAAGGGAGTACAATAATTCCCAGATTAAGATGCAGGCTTTTTAGCATGTAGAAATTTGATTTTCTTTAAAGATGCAAGAAAAGCACTTCCTTGCTCTTAGTGTGTCTGACAAGGCAGATCTATTACAATGCTACGTGTGCTGGAGCTGTTGTTAGCCTCTGCTTAAAGTGAGTAAATCTCCTACTTGGCGATTCCCTTTTATAGAGGGTTAATGGCTTAATAGGAGCTGTGAAAAGGTAATGAAGCCCCTTAAGGAACCGAACTGAACCCCCCTGAGGTGGTAAAGAATGCCCCCCTTCAAATTGCAAGTTGGAAATGCTGTCGGAGTATTTCTCTCAGTGTCCTTCACATTTTTTACCTGTTAGGTGTGAGATTGCCGCTCCCTTGGTTTATTACAGGAGGTATTATGGGTTGCGAGGCACAGAGGTGTTGATTGCGCAGCATAAAGTCAGGCCGTGATGTAGGCCTCAATGCGCTCTCCGGTTATGTGGACCGCAGTGAAGGGAGCCGGGTTGATTGTGCTGCGTCGGGTTAGTGAACGCATGGTCTCCTTGTACGATAGCGCTATTTAAGGTGTGATGGGGTATATAACCCTCTGTTTAGTTGAAAAAGATGGGATCAGGTCAACGGAGCTCACTTAGTGTGCGACCATTTCCTAAGCTGGTCGGCTCCCATCCCAGAGAGAGTTTTTTTTATTAAACTTGTAACCTTGCTGGTGACATCACCTGGGCTTTTACATGAGTGGAGTGAGGGATAAATAAATTAAATTACACTTATTCATCAATCCTATGCATCTTCCGTTATTACTGGGGTGGGGGTGTAAAAACACTATTTGCCACATGCTTGTCCATTATTTAAAACATTGCAGGATTATTTGTCTTATTTACTTCCCTAGAATATCTACCCTATTGCAGGACAAAAATAATCCAGAAGATAGGCCGCTCCCCTGAACAGATCTCTCAGCTGTATCAATCTAATGTCCTCACTCCTACAGAGCACAAATGTTGCTTGATTATATATAATCTGAGTTTTCTTGTGGAGAGGATACTAGTCTGCAATAAACATATCTTGTTAGGATGTTCCATTTTTAATAAAAAAATATGTTCCTACACTATGGTTTCTATCGATGCCCCTACTACTAAATGTATGGGGAAAACAAGTAGTGATCTTTTGCTTCTGTGCCTAGGAGCAAGTTTTATAATCCCACTTCTAGCTGCAGTGCCCTATTTGTTTTGCCAAAAGAAGTCAGATCCCATGCTGAGACAAGTTTACATTTAAAACAGATTACTTGTGTACTTTGAAGTCCAGAAAGGTAAGACCCTCTTGAATCCTTTTCATAGACAGAAATGTATTGATTTATTATTTAGTTGAAAGACTTTAGATAAGGTACCATGTCAATAAAATATTACATTTGATATTGCAGTAACACCTCTGACAACACAGACACATACAAAAACTAATTTCAACTGCTTTACAACAGAAAATATATACTTTTGCCTGCTGACTTAGACTACCTATGATAAAAGAGGTGAATCTCATTTACATTCATTCTATTTTTCAGTTACAATGCAGCTTACTATTCATGGAAAAACTTCTCAGTTATTTTAATTATATGACTTTCCTTTTGGACACAATAGTTTATTTGTTTCATATAAATCGGCTGTAGCTTGACACTCAGTGAACAGTGGAAAGGTCCTAGTCGATGACAGCTTGAAAACCAATTTTTATGATGATCCTCTTTATATTAAGCACTTTTTATTGTCAACCAACAGTTTCTCTACCTCTTCCTCGTACATCATTAAATGAGATAGATATGTAGATATATGTGGCTGAAAGTATTGGTACGGTTGTATTTTAAAGTATTGAAAACCTTGTATTTTAAAGAGACACACAAAAAAGCCTGACTGGAGTTTGGCAAAATGCATGTTGACAAGCCACAGTCCATCTGGGAGAGTGCTTTTTGGACAGACAAAAGCAAAGTAGAACTTTTTGGTAAATCCCAACAACTGAATGTGTACCATCCCTAACATGGAGAATGCTCAGTGATGTTCTTGGGTTTCTTTGCTGCCTCTGGCACTGGGTGCCTAGAATCTGTGCACGACATAATGAAATTAGAAGCCTATAGAGGCATTCTGGAGCAAAACTTACTGCCCAGTGTCAGAAAGCTGTGTCTCATTGGCAGGTTATGGTATGGATCCTCCAGCAATAATAAGGAGCCAAAACACTATTTAAACAAAACCACTGATTAACTAATACAATAATACATGTACAATACAATACATGTAACAATAAACAAATAAGATATATTAGTGCTAACACTGTGTGAATTTTTTTTTTAAATATACAGCGTGAAATACACACTGTAATGTGCTTAGAAAGGATATAGTCCTTTAAACTGGTATATACTGCTCCTGTGCTCGGCTGCAGACCTCAGAGAAAAAGAAATATAATATAGTGAAGCTCTGTGTGGAGTAAGTACCAGGAAGGTAGAGATCCTTACGTGGAATAGAGCTATAACTCAGCTATTTGCTCCACCATCTTGTCCTCACCTACAAATGGAGAAGCTTGAGAGTCTCATGCAGGGCTTGATGGACAGAGCACCATTCGACTACATGATGAAGCTACTCTACCCAATATCTCCAACACCGACTGTCTCTAGCTCAATAATAGAGGAAACTCCCACGGCCGATGTGCCCACAGCAACTACCGAAGAAATTACACCTCATCAACAGACGATGAGCAACAAACGATTATAACAGCGTCATTAGGTAAGTCATGCAGCACAGTGAAGCCCTTAATAGAGACTTGCCACGCTCCTATCAATGACCTCAGCCCAGTCATTATAGCCCTATATGCCGGTGATCAGCGCATCACACTGGAAAACATGAAGCCCGCCATTGCACACTACATACCCTTGCAATCACGCTGGTTGTCAAGGGTGGATGGGTCTTTCCGGGAGCATGGGGGGGGACCCCTGGGGGGCCGTGATTATTCGGAAAGCAACCTCGCTGACTGTTAACAGCACCCAGCTTGATATGCAGGGTATCTCCATCTCTAAGCCAGAAATTTTCACCAGCCTGCAAGAACCACTGTGGCATATAACCTTTCCGTGAGCGCTAACAACCTGCACAGTTTTGTTTCATCCACCATTACTGAAGGGTCTCTTTCAGCTGCGGACAATAAATTAGACTTTCCTACAGAATAAATCCTGGGGCTGAAAGTATATTTTTAATACATTCTTAATGTTGTTTACAGCCTACACAAATTATCTAATTATATCCTAACTTGTTTTGCGTTTCATATTTACATGCCACTCTGTTTTATTGTTTATCCCTATCAAACCTCTAGATATTTTTCTTGGGTAAAGTTATGATGATACTGATTGTTAAACTGCCAACATGCTTCATCCTATTATTCCTTCTCATTTAATGCCTTTTATATATAAATTAGTGGAGTTTGTGCATTTGCCCTATTAGTGTTTTGGGCAACCGTCATGCGGCATGCAGTCGGAGCTGCGGGGGGAATAATAAAATACCGCTTAAATGCACAATTTCTCCCTATGCAATTAATCAAGAAATGGAATAATCACTACCATGCCCTTTCCCTTTACAAAGGGATAGTTTGCACTATGTCTATTTATACACCATATACTAGAACTCAACATTCAAATTTACCTTTTTATCGTTATAATTACAGTGCTTGACAAATCTGTTTAATAATTAGGAGCCAGATATATTTTTAGGCGCCAGACAGTGGGATTTGTATATAGATATATGGAGAATAACCCAAAAAGTTAGGAGCCAGGGGTAAAATTATAGGAGCCAGTGGCTCTGAGGCACCTGGGTTTATTGAGCACTGCTTTACAAATAAGAATGTTTACCCATGTTTTAGAAAGGCACACGGTTTCACATACAACCACCTGATGGCAGTAAGACCACACCAAAATATTAAGTCACTAATCTATTAAAGAGCACGCTCTATGTCTTACTTCTGTATTATGATTTATGTTTATGACCTCAATAAAAACATTATAATAAATAAAGAGCACGCTCTCTGATCTAAGCAATAACAATACTATCCTCTTATCCTTTACTAGCTAAAATACATTTGAGCAGATGCAATTTGAAAATAACACCTCAAGGAGCTAAATATATCATTTTTCAAGGCTAGTTTGTTTGGTCCAGGCTCCCCACACACATTTCATATAACATCCAGTTATAATCTCCGTGTTTTCGCGTATATCACCCCCATATCATTTTTATTTGACACCGATTTAGACCCAAAAGTCTACCTATTTATGAGGCCAAGAGAAGATTCTTGTTACTTTATGTTTAAATATAAAATGAGGTTCAGTAGCTAAATATAACAGCCATGATCCTGCCTATAATATTACACAGAGCTTTTTTTTCCTACATTTTGAATTTTATGATCTATATGTTTGTGATATGGGGCACTGCGTTTGCCCTCTCTTTAGTTGTGGCTTGAACATAGGCTTGTACTTGATTATTTTTCGTTGTATTGTTACTGATGCCTCAATAAAAATATTTAAGAAAATAAAAACAAGGTTACATCAACACAAGGGACAATAGGACTAGAAACACTCTAAAGCAAGTTCTTTGGAAAAGCTGTACCAAATAGTAATGGCCCACTTGACCGACCTTGGAACTGGCATGAGCGAAACACCTTGTAAAGTCCCGCTTCCTGCGACGTGCCAGTCCTTGTAACAGTGCTCCAATGTACGTTTCTCTGATACAACAGCTTTTTCAACGAGATACTCTTGAAAAAGCCATTGTATCAGAGAAAAGTACATTGGGGCGCTGTTACAAGGACCGACACACCACAGGAGGCAGGACTTTATAAGTTGTATTCCTAAAAAAAGTGAAGGGGAACCAATACTTTCGGACACAAGTACATGACCAAAAGTATGGGGACACCCCAGCTAATTACGGCGTTCAGGAGTTTCAGCCACACCCATTGCTAGCAAGTGCAAAAAATCCCACACATAACCATGAAATCTTAATAGACAAACATTGGCAGTAAAATAGGTAGTACTTAAGAGCTCAGTGACTTTAAACATGGCATCATTGCCACAGGTCAGTTTGTGAAATTTCTGCCCTAATAGATCTGCCCTTGTCAACTGTAAGTTCTATGATTGTGAAGTTGAAGCCTCTAGAAGCAATAACAACCTATCCAGTAAGTGGTAGACTATGCAAACTCACAGAGCGGGGCTGCCAAGTGTTGAAGGTCGTATTGCCTAAAAATTGCCTAACTGTCTTTGTAAGCAACATCAGCACAACAACTGTGTTCTGGGGGCTTTATGAAATGGGTTTCCATGGCCAAGCAGCTGTACACAAGCCTCACATTAACAAGAGAAATTCCAAGCAACTGCTGAAGTATGTAAAGCACACCATCACTGGCTTTTTGAGCAGTGGATATGTTGTCTCTGGAATGATGAATGACACTTAATTATGTGGCAGTCTATTGAGAGAATCTGGGTATGGCGTTTGCCAGGACAATGCAACCTACTGGAATGCATAGTGTCTACTGTTAAGTTTGGTGGTATAGGGATAATAATGTGGGGCTGTTTGTCAGGGTTTGGGCTAGGTCCCTTAGTTCCAGTGAAGGGTAATGTTAATACTACATGAAACAAAGACATTATAGACAATTGGGTGCTTCCAACTTGGGGAAGTTTGGGGAAGACCTTTCCTGTTCCAGCATCACTGTGTCCCTGTGCACAAAGCAAGGTCCATGAAGACACTGACGGGTTTGGTGTGGAGGAACTGGAGAAGCCTGCATAAAACCCTTAACTCAACTCCACTAAACACCTTTGGGATTAATTAGAACACTGATTGCAAGAAAGAAGTTCTTGTCCAACATTTGTGCCTAACCTTACAAAAGCTCTTTTGGCTAAACTTCCACAATCACACTTCAAAACCTAAAAAAAAGCTAAAACGTTAAAACTGCGGCCAAGTAGGAAAATGGGTGGTTTCTTGGACCTTCACTACCAAGAAAGAAAGGAATTTATGAGATATGAATAATGTTTTCTTTCTTATGATGGTGAGAGTCCACAATTCCTTACTAGTGGGAACTAATAGCAAAGCTGTGGAGTCCATAAAAAAATGTGTGGGACGAAAGTGAAAGGCAGGCTCCTATTTAACAGGGACCACAGCCTAAAGAACCTTCCTGTCAAAATCTATCTCTGCCAAGGCAAAAATATAAAAATTATAAAATTTGGAGAAATGGTATAAAAACAATCATGTTGCAGCCTAGCAAATTTGTTCTACTGATGCCAAGAAGTGGACACAGAGTAAGTAGAACGAGTTGTAACACGTAAATGCAGTGACTGTCCCACCTCCAAATAGCCTCCCATTCAAGCAGTCAGATTGAGTGGGAGAAGATTATGATAATAGAATAGTTTTTGAGATAGCTAATCTAGACATTGAAGACATTGCACAGGACTACGTTGGACATTTAAACCAGATCTGCATACAACGTACTGCGGGCCAAGCGGAAGCTAGATATCAGCTACCGTTGTAATGTTGTCAGACTGATAGGCCAGATCCAAAAATCTCAGGAAATCTCACAGAGTTACAAATATTACTGGTAGCCTTGCCTCATGAGGAGACCAAATTCCCTGAGACCTCCAAAAGAAAGAAAACCTATCAAATGGAATGGCCTTTGATGCCGCTACCTTCAGAACCACAACTTCCATACACTGAGCCATGGAAGCCTGGGGATAGAGCCTGGAAAAATTGGCAAACGAATTGAAGCTTGAGCTTGCAATTATCTGTCAAGAATAGATGCAAGGAGACAGTCTCAGATCGCTCCCAGAAAGGAGACCCTTTAGTAAGGAGTCAACTATTTACAACATTGACCTTCCCGCCATGACTGAGAAGAAACAAGGGTAGTTTCTCCATATGAGCAGGCACCAAAGGTAAAGAGGGAGCTTGAATAAAAAAATCATCCATTTAGTGAGCCACAGCTATCCACTGAGATCTGATGAGAGCTAGAAAAGAACCCAAAACCTGAGATGATCTTTCTGAATAGGAACGTGTATGTAAGCATCCTTCAATTTTATGGTTGTCATAAACTGACCCTGGAAAACTATAAAAAGGATTCCCTACATTTAGCCACCAATCAGCAAGTCTCCTAAACTTGCATTCCTGAGTTTCAAATAAATATACCAAGATAACGAATAAAAATTGATAATAGGAGTAAACTAGAAAGTAGCTAAAAATTGCATGCTCTATCTGAATCATGAAAGAAAAAAAAACTGCGATTCTTATCCCTTTAAAATTGCATGCTCTAAAAGAGTGGGAAACAATATTTCAAAATGCAGAAAAAGGGCTTATAAGTGTAGACCTTAAGGAAAATGTTACTAAGACTATATACCGATGGTATCTAACGCCAACGAGAACGGCTCATATGCATACGCAGGGAAGTGCCTTTTGTTACAGAGGATGCAGAGAAATAGGAACATACAGGCATATGTGGTGGGATTGTAGGGAATTTACAGGGATATGGAAACAACTATCCTCCTTTCTTAGTCAAATCCTGAATGAGAATATAGATCTCACGATCCAACAGGCTCTCCTACATGTACATATTAATAGATTTAATAAACATATTAACACATTTATCAGGACTCTATGCACAGTCACGAGGACATGCATAGCCAGACATTGGAAAACAGGTAGCCCAACCTGGACAGAGATATACAATAAAATTCAATATACATACAATATGTATGAGTTGGCATCACACACTTTAGATAAAAAGGAAGAAGTCCAAGCGGTATTGTATTACTGGATAATTAAATTAAATTTAGACACATAGGACTAGCGGGAGATGTAGCCTTAGGTGGTCAATACAGATATAAAAATCCTAAAAAACATAATTTATGCTTACCTGATAAATTCCTTTCTTCTGTAGTGTGATCAGTCCACGGGTCATCATTACTTCTGGGATATTACTCCTCCCCAACAGGAAGTGCAAGAGGATTCACCCAGCAGAGCTGCATATAGCTCCTCCCCTCTACGTCACTCCCAGTCATTCGACCAAGGACCAACGAGAAAGGAAAAGCCAAGGGTGAAGTGGTGACTGGAGTATAAATTAAAAAATATTTACCTGCCTTAAAAACAGGGCGGGCCGTGGACTGATCACACTACAGAAGAAAGGAATTTATCAGGTAAGCATAAATTATGTTTTCTTCTGTTAAGTGTGATCAGTCCACGGGTCATCATTACTTCTGGGATACCAATACCAAAGCAAAAGTACACGGATGACGGGAGGGATAGGCAGGCTCTTTATACAGAAGGAACCACTGCCTGAAGAACCTTTCTCCCAAAAATAGCCTCCGATGAAGCAAAAGTGTCAAATTTGTAAAATTTGGAAAAAGTATGAAGCGAAGACCAAGTTGCAGCCTTGCAAATCTGTTCAACAGAGGCCTCATTCTTGAAGGCCCAAGTGGAAGCCACAGCTCTAGTAGAATGAGCTGTAATTCTTTCAGGAGGCTGCTGTCCAGCAGTCTCATAAGCTAAACGAATTATGCTACGAAGCCAAAAAGAAAGAGAGGTAGCGGAAGCTTTTTGACCTCTCCTCTGCCCAGAGTAAAAGACAAACAGAGAAGACGTTTGTCGAAATTCCTTAGTTGCCTGTAAGTAAAATTTTAGAGCACGGACTACATCCAGGTTGTGCAGTAGACGTTCCTTCTTTGAAGAAGGATTTGGGCATAAAGAAGGAACAACAATCTCTTGATTGATATTCCTGTTAGTAACTACCTTAGGTAAGAACCCAGGTTTAGTACGCAGGACTACCTTATCCGAATGAAAAATCAAATAAGGAGAATCACAATGTAAGGCTGATAATTCAGAGACTCTTCGAGCCGAGGAAATAGCCATTAAAAATAGAACTTTCCAAGATAACAACTTTATATCAATGGAATGAAGGGGTTCAAACTGAACGCCCTGTAAAACATTAAGAACAAGGTTTAAACTCCATGGTGGAGCAACAGTTTTAAACACAGGCTTAATTCTGGCCAAAGCCTGACAAAAAGCCTGGACGTCAGGAACTTCTGACAGACGTTTGTGTAACAGAATGGACAGAGCTGAGATCTGTCCCTTTAATGAACTAGCAGATAAACCCTTTTCTAAACCTTCTTGTAGAAAAGACAATATCCTAGGAATCCTAACCTTACTCCAAGAGTAACCTTTGGATTCACACCAATATAGGTATTTACGCCATATCTTATGGTAAATCTTTCTGGTAACAGGTTTCCTAGCCTGTATTAAGGTATCAATAACTGACTCAGAAAATCCACGTCTTGATAAAATCAAGCGTTCAATTTCCAAGCAGTCAGCTTCAGAGAAGTTAGATTTTGATGTTTGAAGGGACCCTGTATCAGAAGGTCCTGTTTCAGAGGTAGAGACCAAGGTGGACAGGATGACATGTCCACCAGGTCTGCATACCAAGTCCTGCGTGGCCACGCAGGTGCTATTAGAATCACTGATGCTCTCTCTTGTTTGATTCTGGCAATCAATCGAGGAAGCAACGGGAAGGGTGGAAACACGTAAGCCATCCTGAAGTCCCAAGGTGCTGTCAGAGCATCTATCAGGACTGCTCCTGGATCCCTGGATCTGGACCCGTAACGAGGAAGCTTGGCGTTCTGTCGAGACGCCATGAGATCTATCTCTGGTTTGCCCCAACGTCGAAGTATTTGGGCAAAGACCTCCGGATGAAGTTCCCACTCCCCCGGATGAAAAGTCTGACGACTTAAGAAATCTGCCTCCCAGTTCTCCACTCCCGGGATGTGGATTGCTGACAGGTGGCAAGAGTGAGACTCTGCCCAGCAAATTATCTTTGATACTTCCATCATAGCTAGGGAGCTTCTTGTCCCTCCCTGATGGTTGATGTAAGCTACAGTCGTGATGTTGTCCGACTGAAACCTGATGAACCCCCGAGTTGTCAACTGGGGCCAAGCCAGGAGGGCATTGAGAACTGCTCTCAATTCCAGAATGTTTATTGGCAGGGGACTCTCCTCCTGACTCCATTGTCCCTGAGCCTTCAGAGAATTCCAGACGGCACCCCAACCTAGAAGGCTGGCGTCTGTTGTTACAATTGTCCAGTCTGGTCTGCTGAATGGCATCCCCCTGGACAGATGTGGCCGAGAAAGCCACCATAGAAGAGAATTTCTGGTCTCTTGATCCAGATTCAGAGAAGGGGATAAGTCTGAGTAATCCCCATTCCACTGACTTAGCATGCACAGTTGCAGTGGTCTGAGGTGTAAGCGTGCAAAGGGTACTATGTCCATTGCCGCTACCATTAAGCCGATTACCTCCATGCATTGAGCCACTGACGGGTGTTGAATGGAATGAAGGGTGCGGCAAGCACTTTGAAGTCTTGTTAGCCTGTCCTCTGTCAGGTAAATCTTCATTTCTACAGAATCTATAAGAGTCCCCAGGAAGGGAACTCTTGTGAGTGGAACGAGTGAACTTTTCTTTTCGTTCACCTTCCATCCATGTGACCTTAGAAATGCCAGCACTAACTCTGTATGAGACTTGGCAGTTTGAAAGCTTGAAGCTTGTATCAGAATGTCGTCTAGGTATGGAGCTACCGAGATTCCCCGCGGTCTTAGTACCGCCAGAAGAGCACCCAGAACCTTTGTGAAGATTCTTGGAGCTGTAGCCAATCCGAATGGAAGAGCCACAAACTGGTAATGCCTGTCTAGGAAGGCAAACCTTAGGTACCGATAATGATCTTTGTGAATCGGTATGTGAAGGTAAGCATCTTTTAAATCTACAGTGGTCATGTATTGACCCTCTTGGATCATAGGTAAAATTGTCCGAATAGTCTCCATCTTGAACGATGGAACTCTTAGGAATTTGTTTAGGATCTTTAAGTCCAGGATTGGTCTGAAAGTTCCCTCTTTTTTGGGAACCACAAACAGATTTGAGTAAAACCCCTGTCCCTGTTCCGATCGTGGAACTGGATGGATTACTCCCATTAACAAGAGCTCTTGTACGCAGCGTAGAAACGCCTCTTTCTTTGTCTGGATTGTTGACAATCTTGACAGATGAAATCTCTCTCTTGGAGGAGAGTATTTGAAGTCCAGAAGGTATCCCTGAGATATTATCTCTAGCGCCCAGGGATCCTGAACATCTCTTGCCCAAGCCTGGGCGAAGAGAGAAAGTCTGCCCCCCACTAGATCCGATCCCGGATCGGGGGCCCTCAATTCATGCTGTTTTAGGGGCAGCAGCAGGTTTCCTAGTCTGCTTGCCCTTGTTCCAGGACTGGTTAGGTTTCCAGCCTTGTCTGTAGCGAGCAACAGCTCCTTCCTGTTTTGGTGCAGAGGAAGTTGATGCTGCTCCTGCTTTGAAATTACGAAAGGAACGAAAATTAGACTGTCTAGTCTTGGCTTTGTCCTGAGGCAGGGCATGGCCTTTACCTCCTGTAATGTCAGCGATAATCTCTTTCAACCCGGGCCCGAATAAGGTCTGCCCTTTGAAAGGTATATTAAGCAATTTAGACTTAGAAGTAACATCAGCTGACCAGGATTTTAGCCACAGCGCCCTGCGTGCCTGAATGGCGAATCCTGAATTCTTCGCCGTAAGTTTAGTAAGATGTACTACGGCCTCCGAAATGAATGAATTAGCTAGTTTAAGGACTCTAAGCCTGTCCGTAATGTCGTCCAGAGTAGCTGAACCAATGTTCTCTTCCAGAGACTCAATCCAGAATGCCGCTGCAGCCGTGATCGGCGCAATGCATGCAAGGGGTTGCAATATAAAACCTTGTTGAACAAACATTTTCTTAAGGTAACCCTCTAACTTTTTATCCATTGGATCTGAAAAAGCACAGCTATCCTCCACCGGGATAGTGGTACGCTTAGCTAAGGTAGAAACTGCTCCCTCCACCTTAGGGACCGTTTGCCATAAGTCCCTTGTGGCGTCTATTGGAAACATTTTTCTAAATATCGGAGGGGGTGAGAACGGCACACCGGGTCTATCCCACTCCTTAGTAACAATTTCAGTAAGTCTCTTAGGTATAGGAAAAACCTCAGTACTCGTCGGTACCGCAAAATATTTATCCAACCTACACATTTTCTCTGGTATTGCAACTGTGTTACAATCATTCAGAGCCGCTAACACCTCCCCTAGTAATACACGGAGGTTTTCCAGTTTAAATTTAAAATTTGAAATATCTGAATCCAGTCTGTTTGGATCAGAACCGTCACCCACAGAATGAAGTTCTCCGTCCTCATGTTCTGCCACCTGTGACGCAGTGTCTGACATGGCCCTAATATTATCAGCGCACTCTGTTCTCACCCCAGAGTGATCACGCTTACCTCTTAGTTCTGGTAATTTAGCCAAAACCTCAGTCATAACAGTAGCCATATCCTGTAATGTGATTTGTAATGGCCGCCCAGATGTACTCGGCGCTACAATATCACGCACCTCCCTCTGAGCGGGAGATGTAGGTACTGACACGTGAGGCGAGTTAGTCGGCATAACTCTCCCCTCGTTGTTTGGTGAAATTTGTTCAATTTGTACAGATTGACTTTTATTTAAAGTAGCATCAATACAGTTAGTACATAAATTTCTATTGGGCTCCACTTTGGCATTGCAACAAATGACACAGGTATCATCCTCTGAATCAGACATGTTTAACACACTAGCAAATAAACTTGCAACTTGGAAATACAATTCAATTAGAATAATATTAAAATGTACTGTGCCTTTAAGAAGCACAGAAGATCTATGACAGTTGAAAATTAATAAATTGAAACAGTTATAGCCTCAATCCTTGTAAACAACACAACTTTAGCAAAGGTTTAATCCCATTAGCAAAGATAACAAATTCTGAAAGCAGGAAACAAATTACAGAATAAACGTTTTTTATCTCAGTCAAACTATAATTCTCACAGCTCTGCTGAGAGAAATTACCTCCCTCAAAATAAGTTTTGAAGACCCCTGAGCTCTGTAGAGATGAACCGGATCATGCAGGGAATACAATGAGTTGCTGACTGAAATATTTGATGCATAGAAAAAGCGCCAAAAAACGGCCCCTCCCCCTCACACACAGCAGTGAGGGAGAACAGAAACTGTCAGAAAAACAGATTAAGCAACTGCCAAGTGGAAAAATAGTGCCCAAACATTTATTCACACAGTACCTCAGCAAATGAAAACGATTTTACATTCCAGAAAAAACGTTAAACATAATCTCTAGTTATTAAACAGCTTTATGTATTTCTTACAGTGTAATTCTAGTGAAGTACCATTCCCCAGAATACTGAAGTGTAAAGTATACATACATGACATTATATCGGTATGGCAGGATTTTCTCATCAATTCCATTGTCAGAAAATAAAAACTGCTACATACCTCTATGCAGATTCATCTGCCCGCTGTCCCCTGATCTGAAGTTTACCTCACTCCTCAGATGGCCGAGAACAGCAATATGATCTTAACTACTCCGGCTAAAATCATAGCAAAACTCTGGTAGATTCTTCTTCAAACTCTGCCAGAGAGGTAATAACACACTCCGGTGCTATTTTAAAATAACAAACTTTTGATTGAAGATATAAAACTAAGTATAATCACCATAGTCCTCTCACACATCCTATCTAGTCGTTGGGTGCAAGAGAATGACTGGGAGTGACGTAGAGGGGAGGAGCTATATGCAGCTCTGCTGGGTGAATCCTCTTGCACTTCCTGTTGGGGAGGAGTAATATCCCAGAAGTAATGATGACCCGTGGACTGATCACACTTAACAGAAGAAAAACCTATTGCTGTACATACAACAAAAACCAAAACACAATGTGTCGTCACCCCCCCTTCCCCATCCCTTTTTCCCTCTTCTATCCAAACCCACAGAACCTTGCCTTCTTTCAGTGTTGTATTCTCTAAACTTAAGTTATATAGGGATAGAGTAGTTAACCCTGGATTCAACTAAAGTTTCATTAAAGCTCAACAAAAGACCAATATAGAGCTAGATATTACGACTGTACTATCTCTTAGGAGAGATTGCCTGATATTAAGGAAGATGCATGGACTAAATATCATCAGAATTCAATAATCTCAGGACTCTGTTATTGCTCTTTAACTGTTGAGTCTATATCGATATTTAAGTATCACTAGAAACGAATAGAGTGTTATAAAGGTTATTAATTGAATCATTTATTATAGAATGTTATGTTGCAAACCTATCCTCTGGAGTCCATGATGATGGAGATCAATGCAGGGGAATGTATTTCTGTAACTGTTTATTATTTCAAACTAATAAAAAATATTCAAACATAAAATTGCATGCTCTATCTGAATTATGAAAGAAAAATTAAGGGTTTCATATACGTTTTAAACAGCTGAACACCCTCTTTTAAATAAAGGTTTATCGTTTCTACTGAAAACCCTTTTTCAAACTAAAATTACTAGTGACATCTCAGAACTTTAACAAAAGTGAAGAATTATTAATAGTATGGAACACATACCACATTTTCTTACTGTAGCTTATCATTAATGTTCTACACTGAAAACTTTATCCAATATTCTTAAGTTCCTTAATATACATCCAGGCAGAACTAATTTAACATTTACATAATACTTTAGGTTAGTTACAAAATACATTGCCTTAAGTCTGGTAGGTTAATTGAATGGGGTGAACTTTTTAGGCTAATATATTTGAATTTGACCAACAGAGGAATATCCATGATTATTTAAAGGCTACCTTAGGATATTATAATCAGCTCTGATAAAAAGTCATTTTTTTTTTACTGCTGTTTAAATGTATACATATAAATAGATCTTTGGAAGGAGGATATTTTATTTGTTCATTTCTGAGCATTGCTCACTGTTTTTCATGGTACGCACTTGTTATTTTAGTCTTTAGAGAAGGATTGCAGTGTAATATTTTATTTGAATCATTTTAACAAGTTCATTTTACACATACATTATTTTATTTTTTTAAGTGGGTCATTTGCTGTATGTATTAATACTCAGGAGCAGTCAAGCTGAAACTCCCTAAAGCTCTCTGGTCTGGTGAGTTTATATAAGATGCTGCCAGCATTATGAGGCCCCTTAGGGATTGTTTTAAAGGCAATTTTACCTTGGTTACTTGTGTATTTCATTAAGGGGAATTCCCTAATATACTTTATGTTAAGGAGAAACACTTCCTTTACAATTCATGGTATCCCTCAATGAACTGTAGTTCCCCAGTGCTGGCAGCACTCATGCAGGCCCAGACCATGACACTCCCACCACCATGCTTGACTGTAGGCAAGACACACTTGTCTTTGTACTCCTCACCTGGTTTGCCGCAACACACGATTGACACCATCTGAACCAAAAAAGTTTATCTTGGTCTCATCGGACCACAGGACATAGTTCCAGTAATCCATGTCCTTAGTCTGCTTGTCTTCAGCAAACTGTTTGCAGGCTTTCTTGTGCATCACCTTTAGAAGAGGATTCCTTCTGGGACGACAGCCATACAGACCAATTTTATGCAGTGTGCGGCATATGGTCTGAGCACTGACAGGCTGACCCCCCACCCCTTCAACCTTTGCAGCAATGCTGGCAGCACTCATATGTCTATTTTCCAAAGACTCAACTTCTTTGGTCGACCATGGTGAGGCCTGTTCGGAGTGGAACCTATCTTGTGAAACAGCTGTATGGTCTTGCCCACCGTGCTGCAGCTCAGATTCAGGGTCTTGGCAATCTTCTTATAGCCTAGGCCATCTTTATGTAGAGCAACAATTCTTTTTTTCAGATCTGCAGAGAGTTCTTTGCCATGAGATGCCATGTTGAACTTCCAGTGACCAGTATGAGAGAGTGTGAGAGCGATAACACCATATTTAACACACCTGCTCCCCATTCGCACCTGAGACCTCGTAACACTAACGAGTGACATGACACCAGGGAGGGAAAATGGCTAATTGAGCCCAATTTGGACATTTCGACTTAGGGGTGTACTCACTTTTGTTGCCAATGGTTTAGACAATAATGGATGTGTGTTGAGTTATTTTGAGGGGACAGCAAAATTTACACTGTTATACAAGCTGTACACTCACTACTTTACATTGAAGCAAAGTGTCATTTCTTCAGTGTTGTCACATGAAAAGACATAATAAAATATTTACAAAAATGTAAGGGGTGTACTTTTGTGGGATACTGTATACCCACTGGTGACATCATGATCTGGGCTGCATATTGCTTTCAATCACAAAAGTCTCACTAGTTGGATACAACAGACTGTCAATGCTATTCAGCAGAGTTCATAGATGCAGCCCAGATTGTGATGTCATCAGTGGGTGGAGCTTGGCAGCCATTTCAAACAAATAACTTTTTTACCATTCCTGCTGCATGATATAGAAAGACTTAGGTTAATCTAAGGTAAGACTTTAAGATGACTAAGGTGTAGACATTTTTAACACTGAATTTCCTAGGATTTTTAAAATAAACAAAAAAGGCTATTTATTACTGAAACAAGCCGGGAAATAATGGTATTTGCTACTCTTCAATTATCATTTAATCATCTATAAAAGAAACAATGTGCGTCCTCTTAAATATTTCAGGATGGAAAGCAGTTTAACAGCCCTATAAATGTAAGTATTAAGAGCGCATTTCTAATTAAACAAAAGCACAAGATAGAGAAAGTACAGCTCTCTAACTATAGAATCTTATTTACAGGGTAGAAGTTGCACGAAATAATCTATGTAGAGTATAACATTACAAAGAACTAAAAGACATCAAAGCTAAATATTTATGAGTCTAGCACAAATCAAACAAACAAAATGTTCCATCAGACAAGGATTTTAATACTCAACAAAATTACACTCCAATGAGTAATTACATAATGATAACCTAAATCATATTCCACCAAGCTGAAATGAAAAGATACAAATTAAAATAATTTGAGACACTGTATTTAACATTTACATGAATAATTCAATTGAACTGGTTTACACCTGGTTCCTGTGCTATCACCAGGAAATATAAGTTAGAAAGTTATTGCAGAAAGAGTTTTTATTACAGACAACTAGTGCATGTGGTAAGGTATCAGAAGAAACTGCTAACAAAGGGCCTGATTACAAGTGAAGCGCTAATTAACGCTCCTGCGTTAATTGCTCTAGAAGAAAGCTTTTGTGTGTGTGTGTTGGGTTGCGTTCATATTATGAGTTGAAAGTAAACTGTTTTCACTCTCGCGCTAATCTGACATAGTAGAATATGTTCACTTTATTTATAAATAAATATTTCTACGTATATCTGATGGTATTTTGATACAATATATATCTATACCTATATCTAATTATATATAGGTACATATACAGATATATAAAGGAATATATATTTAAAAACACAGAGCATGTTCTGCTATGTGCATGTGATGTATTTACAGTAAATACAGTTAACATTTATTAAATATGAATATTGCATAAATATGATTTTCATGTTTTCATCTACTTAACTGAAAAGGGTTCCAAGGCATGTATATATATATATATATATATATATATATATATATATATATATATATATATATATATTGTTTTCCATTCCAGCAGGTTAAACTTATTTAGGTAATAATACTGTCTTGATTTCAGGCTGTGTAACATTTATATAACCTAGGGTGTCCTGCTATACAGATGCTGAAGGTTTGATAATGTAACCCCCCTCGCTTGCTTATTTTGGTACTTGCTGTAAAGTGATTCTTCTTATGTCCGTTAGGTGCTTGAGTAAGGGAGGTGATGAAGAGCTTGAATTAACCTGCATTAACAGCTATTAATCTCTAATATATTAGAGCATTTTTTATTATTGCACTATTGCTTGCATAACTGGTGAACCAATGACAAATGTGTGCAGCCACCAACCACCAGTGATGCATTGCTGTAGAAGATATTTAAAAATGACATGCTCCATATGAATAATTGAAGATTAAATGTGACTCTCCTATTACTCTAAGCAATCAGTATGGATTAATTATACTACGAGCATTTAATGAGCTTGTTTGGGGGGGTGCAAACCATAAATGGTTGTGGCTCTGCTACAAAGCGTCTCTGGATTTTTTTATTTTAAATGTTTGCAACTATAAAGAATAAACAGCGTAACCATCTAAGCATAAAAGTCCTTTTCTTAAGTAATAACAACAATAATACAAATCCAACAACTAACATTTTTTAGTACGTCTCTTTAAAAGATACATAGCAACTGTCTATTTATTTAGCTCTGCAATAGAAACATCATAACAATATAGATATAAAGTGCATATTCTAATTATTTAAAATAATTCCGACTAACTTTAAAAGAAAATACAACCAATTGACTAAACTTGAAAAACCGACATTTAAAATGAACACAATTTTTTTTCAAAACCAGATACTTACAAATTTCTGGGTTACTATAAGATCTATCAAAATCTAGAGAGAAATGTCATGGAAACAAAAGCGCTCACCATGGTAACATCTTGATCACTGCAGCAAAACCCTCAAGTTTCAAATGCACTATTTGACAGTATATTTATACAGATATCATTTTCATTTCACAGGTCATCAATAACATCTCTTGTATGACTGCCTAGCATTCAGAAAAGCACAAACCAGACACTGACTTGCAGCTATGGGATTAAAACAGAGACTGAATTATGTCAAATAGACAGAAGAAAATATTTCACACTACCCATAAGACGTTCTAAGAACTTTATAGGGACTTTGTGCATTTTTGAGGCATTCACATGAGGTAAAAAGAGAAACCGTAAAAAGACTAACTATAGAGGTATACCATATTGTATAGCTCAACTGCGCTTCCTTTTTAAGGGACAGTACTTTTTCTAAAGCAAATCCCCCATTTCCTTCCTAGACCCATAAATGACCATCCTTTATGGGTTTTCCAACCGTTAATAACAATTTCTACTGTCACACAAAGATCTGGTGATTGTGGTATATTATTTGTAGTCCATAAGAGGCACATAGTAGGACTTTGTTTACTCTGCAGGGTGCAAGAACTTGTTAGGTAAAGATATGATAATGTGATCATTTGTCCATCAGGGGGTGAATAGAGCCCCTCTAGAAGTGATATGGGACATGTCTGTCTCTGTGATTGGTGATGTAAAGAACAACCCATCTCACAAGAATGATCTTAAACCTCCTCTCCTTATCATGAGGTTTTAGTCTCTATTTTCTGCATTGCTTAGTGTACTACATTTTCAGTTATGAAGTCTTTATCCTTTAGAGGATGAAAACTTCAAGATAAAAGGAAAGAAAAATAATTTGTTCTCCTAATTAAATTTATAGACGACCATTGTTTAGAAACCGGGGACTGGTATGAAATAGTATGAAATTCTGCAACTCTGCTGGCTTTTATTATTGCTACTAGAAACATGATAGTAGTCTTCAGGGAAGGCTGTATTTTTGCAGAGATAATGTTCAAGGAGGGGTGGATCAAAGGAGTAGAGATATTAAGCTAGAGGACTGGGTAAATGACTGGGGTCTAAAATTCAAAATCAAAATGTGTAAAATGATGCATTTAGAATGCAAAAAACATAATTTATGTAAGAACTTACCTGATAAATTCATTTCTTTCATATTAGCAAGAGTCCATGAGCTAGTGACGTATGGAATATACATTCCTACCAGGAGGGGCAAAGTTTCCCAAACCTTAAAATGCCTATAAATACACCCCTCACCACACCCACAATTCAGTTTAACGAATAGCCAAGAAGTGGGGTGATAAGAAAAAAGTGCGAAAGCATATAAAATAAGGAATTGGAATAATTGTGCTTTATACAAAAAAATCATAACCACCACAAAAAAAGGGCGGGCCTCATGGACTCTTGCTAATATGAAAGAAATGAATTTATCAGGTAAGTTCTTACATAAATTATGTTTTCTTTCATGTAATTAGCAAGAGTCCATGAGCTAGTGACGTATGGGATAATGACTACCCAAGATGTGGATCTTTCCACACAAGAGTCACTAGAGAGGGAGGGATAAAATAAAGACAGCCAATTCCTGCTGAAAATAATCCACACCCAAAATAAAGTTTAATGAAAAACATAAGCAGAAGATTCAAACTGAAAACGCTGCCTGAAGTACTTTTCTACCAAAAACTGCTTCAGAAGAAGAAAATACAACAAAATGGTAGAATTTGGTAAAAGTATGCAAAGAGGACCAAGTTGCCGCTTTGCAAATCTGATCAACCGAAGCTTCATTCCTAAACGCCCAGGAAGTAGAAACTGACCTAGTAGAATGAGCTGTAATCCTATGAGGCGGAGTCTTACCCGACTCAACATAGGCAAGATGAATTAAAGATTTCAACCAAGATGCCAAAGAAATGGCAGAAGTTTTCTGGCCTTTCTAAAACCGGAAAAGATAACAAATAAACTTGAAGTCTTTCGGAAAGACTTAGTAGCTTCAACATAATATTTCAAAGCTCTAATAACATCCAAAGAATGCAATGATTTCTCCTTAGAATTCTTAGGATTAAGACATAATGAAGGAACCACAATGTCTCTACTAATGTTGTTGGAATTCACAACTTAGGTAAAAATTCAAAAGAAGTTCGCAACACCGCCTTATCCTGATGAAAAATCAGAAAAGGAGACTCACAAGAAAGAGCAGATAATTCAGAAACTCTTCTGGCAGAAGAGATGGCCAAAAGGAACAAAACTTTCCAAGAAAGTAATTTAATATCCAATGAATGCATAGGTTCAAATGGAGGAGCTTGAAGAACCCCCAGAACCAAATTCAAACTCCAAGGAGGAGAAATTGACTTAATGACAGGCTTTATATGAACCAAAGCTTGTACAAAACAATGAATATCAGGAAGAATAGCAATCTGTCTGTGAAAAAGAACAGAAAGAGCAGAGATTTGACCTTTCAAGGAACTTGCGGACAAACCCTTATCTAAACCATCCTGAAGAAACTGTAATATTCTCGGTATTCTAAAAGAATGCCAAGAAAAAATGATGAGAAAGACACCAAGAAATATAAGTCTTCCAGACTCTATAATATATCTCTCTGGATACAGATTTACGAGCCTGTAACATAGTATTAATCACAGAGTCAGAGAAACCTCTTTGACCAAGAATCAAGCGTTCAATCTCCATACCTTTAAATTTAAGGATTTCAGATCCTGATGGAAAAAAGGACCTTGAGACAAAAGGTCTGGTCTTAACGGAAGAGTCCACGGTTGGCAAGAGGCCATCCGGACAAGATCCGCATACCAAAACCTGTGAGGCCATGCCGGAGCTACCAGCAGAACAAACGAGCATTCCTTCAGAATCTTGGAGATTACTCTTGGAAGAAGAACTAGAGGCGGAAAGATATAGGCAGGATGATACTTCCAAGGAAGTGATAATGCATCCACTGCCTCCGCCTGAGGATCCCGGGATCTGGACAGATACCTGGGAAGTTTCTTGTTTAGATGAGAAGCCATCAGATCTATTTCTGGAAGTTCCCACATTTGAACAATCTGAAGAAATACCTCTGGGTGAAGAGACCATTCGCCCGGATGCAACGTTTGGCGACTGAGATAATCCGCTTTCCAATTGTCCATACCTGGGATATGAACCGCAGAGATTAGACAGGAGCTGGATTCCGCCCAAACCAAAATTCGAGATACTTCTTTCATAGCCAGAGGACTGTGAGTCCCTCCTTGATGATTGATGTATGCCACAGTTGTGACATTGTCTATCTGAAAACAAATGAACAACTCTCTCTTGAGAAGAGGCCAAGACTGAAGAGCTCTGAAAATTGCACGGAGTTCCAAAATATTGATCGGAAATCTCACCTCCTGAGATTCCCAAACCCCTTGTGCCATCAGATACCCCCACACAGCTCCCCAACCTGTAAGACTTGCATCTGTTGAGATTATAGTCCAGGTCGGAAGAACAAAGAAGCCCCCTGAACTAAACGATGGTGATCTGTCCACCATGTCAGAGAGTGTTGTAAAATCGGTTTAAAGATATTAATTGAGATATCTTTGAGTAATCCCTGCACCATTGGTTCAGCATACAGAGCTGAAGAGGTCGCATGTGAAAACGAGCAAAGGAGATCGCATCTGATGCGGCAGTCCTAAGACCCAACATTTCCATGCATAAGGCTACCAAAGGGAATGATTGTGACTGAAGGTTTTGACAAGCTGATATCAATGTTAAACTTCTCTTGTCTGACAAGGACAGAGTCATAGACACTGAATTTATCTAGAAACCTAAAAAGGTTACCCTTGTCTGAGGAATCAATGAACTGAATGGTAAATTGATCCTCCAACCATGAATTTGAAGAAACAACACAAGTCGATTCGTATGAGATTCTTCGAAAATGAGAAGACTGAGCAAGTACCAAAATATCGTCCAAATAAGGAAATACCAAAACCCTATTCTCTGATTACAGAAAAAAGGGGGCACCGAGAACCTTTGAAAAAAATTCTTGGAACTGAGGCTAGGCCAAACGGTAGAGCCACAAAACTGGTAATGCTTGTCTAAAAAGAGAATCTCAGACACTAAAAGTGATCTGGATGAATCGGAATATGCAGATACACATCCTGTAAATCTATTGTAGACATATAATGCCCTTGCTAAACAAAAGGCAGGATAGTCCTACAATAACCATCTTGAATGTTGGTATCCTAACACAACGATTCAATAATGACAGATCCGGAACTGGTCTGAAGGAATTGACCTTCTTTGGTACAAATGAAGAGATAAAATAAAACCCCAGCCCCTGTTCCAGAACTGGAACTGGCATAAATACTCCAGCCAACTCTAGATCTGAAACACATTACAGAAATGCTGAGCCTTTGCTATGTTAACTGGGACACGGAAAAGAAAAGAATCTCTTAGCAGGAGGCCTTAACTTGAAGCCAATTCTGTACCTTTCTGAAACAATGTTTCTGAAACCAGAGATTAAGAACGGAATTGATCCAAATTTCTTTGAAGAAAACGTAATCTGCCCCATACCAGCTGAGCTGGAATAAGGGCCGCACCTTCATAGGTACTTAGGAGCTGGCTATAGGTTTCTATAAGGCTTGGATATATTCCAAACTGGAAATAGTTTCCAAACTGATACCGCTCCTGAGGATGAAGGATCAGGCTTTTGTTCCTTGTGAGGAAAGGAACTAAAATGATTATTTACCCTGGAAAGAAAGGGAAAGCAAAGATGACTTTAGAAGACATGTCAGCATTCCAAGTTTAATCCATAAAGCTTTTCTAGCTAAAATAGCTAGAAACATATACCTGACATCAACTCTAATGATATCAAAAGATGGTATATCACCAATAAAATTATTAGCATGTTATAGAATAATAATAATGCTATAAAATTATGATCTGTTACTTGTTGCGCTAAAGCTTCTAATCAAAAAGTTGAAGCTGCAGCAACATCCGCTAAAAATATAGCAGGTCTAAGAAGATTACCTGAACATAAGTAAGCTTTTCTTAGAAAGGATTCAATTTTCCTATCTAAAGGATCCTTAAATGAAGTACTATCTGCCGTAGGAATAGTAGTACATTAGCAGGAGTAGAGACAGCCCCATAACCTTAGGGATTTTTGTCTCAAAAAACTCTAATCTGTCAGATGGCACAGGATATAATTTGCTTAAACGTCTAGAAGGAGTAAATAAATTACCCAAATTATTCCATTCCCTGGAAATTACTTCAGAAATAGCATCAGGGAGATAAAACACTTCTGGAATAACTACAGGAGATTTAAAAACCTTATTTAAACGTTTACATTTAGAATCAAGAGGACCAGAATCCTCTATTTCTAATGCAAATAATACTTCTTTAAGTAAAGAACGAATAAATTCCATCTTGAACAAATACAAAGATTTATCAGCATCAACCTCTGAGACAGAAACCTCTGAACCAGAAGAACCATTATCAGTATCAGAATGATGATGTTCATTTAAAAATTCATCTGAAAAAAAGAGAAGTTTTAAAAGACTTTTATTTATACTAGAAGGAGAAATAACAGACATAGCCTTCTTAATGGATTTAAAAAATAAAATCTCTTATGTTATCAGGAACACTCTGAAAATTAGATGTTGACGGAACAGCAACAGGTAATGTAACAGTACTAAAGGAAATTTTATCTGCATTAATAAGTTTGACATGACATGCAATACAAATAACAGCTGGAGAAACAGATACCAAAAGTTTATAGCAGATACACTTAGCTTGGTAACTCCAGCACTGTGCAGTGATTTTCCTGAAGTATCTTCTGACTCAGTTGCAACGTGGAACATCTTGCAATATGTAAAAGAAAAAAACAACATATAAAGCAAAATTGATCAAATTCCTTAAATGACAGTTTCAGGAATGGAAAAAAAATGCCAAAGAACAAGCTTCTAGCAACCAGAAGCAATAAAAAATGAGACTTAAATAATGTGGAGACAAAAGTGACGCCCATATTTTTTCGCGCCAAATAAGACGCCCACATTATTTGGCGCCTAAATGTTTTTTGGCGCCAAAAATGACGCCACATCCGGAACGCCGACATTTTTGGCGCAAAATAACGTCAAAGAATGACGCAACTTCCGGCGACACGTATGACGCCGGAAACGGAAATAGAATTTTTGCGCCAAAAAAGTCCGCGCCAAGAATGACGCAATAAAATGAAGCATTTTCAGCCCCCGCGAGCCTAACAGCCCACAGGGAAAAAAGTCAAATTTTAAGGTAAAAAATGTTAAATTAAAATGCATTATCCCAAATATGAAACTGACTGTCTGAAAAATAAGGAAAGTTGAACATTCTGAGTCAAGGCAAATAAATGTTTGAATACATATATTTAGAACTTTATAAACAAAGTGCCCAACCATAGCTAGGAGTGTCACAGAAAATAAGACTTACTTACCCCAGGACACTCATCTACATATAGCAGATAGCCAAACCAGTACTGAAACGAGAATCAGCAGAGGTAATGGTATATATAAGAGTATATCGTCGATCTGAAAAGGGAGGTAAGAGATGAATCTCTACGACCGATAACAGAGAACCTATGAAATAGACCCCTTAGAAGGAGATCACTGCATTCAAATAGGCAATACTCTCCTCACATCCCTCTGACATTCACTGCACGCTGAGAGGAAAACCGGGCTCCAACTTGCTGCGGAGCGCATATCAACGTAGAATCTAGCACAAACTTACTTTACCACCTCCATCGGAGGCAAAGTTTGTAAAACTGAATTGTGGGTGTGGTGAGGGGTGTATTTATAGGCATTTTAAGGTTTGGGAAACTTTGCCCCTCCTGGTAGGAATGTATATTCCATACGTCACTAGCTCATGGACTCTTGCTAATTACATGAAAGAAATACAAAGGCTCATTACAGATTCAATCTCACTTAAGTTTAATATACATAAGAAATATGATAAAGAATCTGTCTCTGGTAATATTTATAGGCAGGTCATAATATTACCCAATTACATTTTCAAATTATTGACTAATATCAAGGTTTCTGGGCTGGCGAGATTATTAAAGAATGCTCACTAGTACTTCTATTTCCATGGTGGAATGATCTAAAGCTACTTTTACCCTGAAAACAGGGAGTCTCCATAAGGGACATATACTGCATGTTCACATTGGGAGGAGATGCATACATTACAAAAGAGCACTATAAAATTTATATTTTAAAAATCTTACAAAATGAATAATTGAACAATTCGCACAAAAATATACAGGAAAAAATTGTATTGATAACGTGCATCAAAAATCCTAACAGAAATTTTCTCCAAGAATCGCATTTTATCAAAAATTTAACATTTGTAAACAAATTACACAGGAGCAAAATTGTATTAAATTTGCACAGCATAAGTTGTAATTTAAGTACACTGGAGGCTAAGAAAAAAACACACAAAAATTTGTACTTACAAGTACAAAATACAAAGTGTAATTGTTGTTTTTTCATAAAACGGGCAATATGAAATTGTCTCTCTAATCCCAGCGTAACTCTGTAAAGATTTCAGCACTAAAGATCTCACCATCATTTTTTTTCTCGCAATCTAAAAGGCAGCAAGCATTTCTCAAAACACTCAAAACACTTGTAGCCCTAACAGAAAAACCCATGCATAAGAAAATATAGGCGACTGTTATACACAGAAAGCAGCATAATGTGATTTATATTCGCTGCAGGATTTATTTTTTAAAGTGTGCCCCCTGCTCACTACTAACTTTGCTCTAAAGAGCAAAGTGTCCCTTTCTAGCGAGCTCCATTACTTATAATATGAGACATCTCGCCACTTGCAGGGACTGCCCCTTTCTTACGATAATTCCATCAGGATAGCCCCTGCGAGGGTCGGTGAGAAAAACCACAGCTGATCTGGTGAAGTTTAAATCATCTGGCCCTATGTCACAAGGCATAGGAGGAGTGGGGAAAGGGATTATAATCTCTATAACCGCCCAATTCTCAAAAACTTGAAAGCATGGAGAGAAATCATCACCTTATTTTACTGACAATTATATTGTAACATAAAGCATATTAGTTAACTCCCCATATTGAGATACACCGTTGCAAAGGTTGAAATTGCCTTTAAAACAATCCCAGTGAAGCCTAATAATACTGATGAAGCATCTTATAAAATCTTGTCAGACCAAACAGCTTTAAAGAATTGGGCCCTAAGCGGTTGATTAATTTGCCAGATATGATGTGGCTTTTCATTCCAACCCTTGCAGGGGCTGCCCCGTTGGAATTATGTTAAAACGAGAGCAGTCCCAGTGAGTGACAAGATGTCTCCTTTTGAAATTAATTGAGCTTGTTTGAAAGGGAAACTTTGCTGTGTAGGGTAAAGTTAACATTGAGCAAGGGGTGCACTTTAAAAATGAAATCCTGCAGCCAATATAATTCACATTACACTGCTTTCTGCGTACAGCATCTTACAATAGTCTATATTTTCAAGTGAATATGTTTTCCTATTAGGGTATTAAAAGGACATGATGGTAAATGTCAGACTTCAAGAATGTTGCAATAAAACGGTTGCTGCCCCGCTTCCAGGTAAGCCATGCAAATCAAACACCCCTACCAAAAAGACAAGGATACCACAGAAGCCTTCTGACCCTTCCATTTACCACAATGCAAAACAAATAAACTGCAACATTGACGAAAATCCTTACTATCTTGAAAATAAAATGTTAAAGCTCTAACAACATTTAAATTTTGTAAAAGTCTCTACTTCAAAGCATAGGATTTGGACAAAGGAGCAATTATTTCACTATTCATGTTCTCAGTAGAAACCACCTTTGGTGAAAAAACAACAACCCAGAAACTGTAGGCAAAACCGACATGCCTTGATGAAGAATCTAAGATGAAGGATCCAAAGAGAGAGAAGATAATTCAGAAACGCTCCTGGCACAAGAGATTGCCAAGAGAAACAACCCCTTCCAAGATAACAATTTAGTTTCCAACAAGTGCATTGGCTCAAATGGAGGTGATTGCAAAACACTAAGAACCAAATTGATATTCTAAGAGGGAGAGATAGGATTAAAAACAAGTCTGATCCTGACTAGAGCCTGAACAAAAGACTTAATATCCAGGAAACGGGCTAACTTCCTATGAAATAAGACTGAATGGGCAGAAATCTGTGCCTTATGAAAACTAGATGACAGATCCTTGTCCAAACAATCTTGCAGGAATTGTAAAATCCCAGGATATCTAACAGAAATGCCAAGAAAAACTCTGTCTTGAACAACAGGAAATTTACCACTTCCAAACTGGCCTGAATTAAGGTATCAATTACAGGCTCAGAGAAACCCCTAAGAGCCCCATGCAGTTATGTTTAGAGACTGCAAATATTGATAAAAATATTGTCCTTGAACGAGCAGATCCTGCCAAAGAGGAAAAGGCCATGAAGGGGTGCTGGACATCTTGATCAGGTCTGCATACCAGGTCTGACGAGGCCATGTTGGGGCCACTTAGATTGCCAGAACACCCTCCTGCTTCAGGTGAGCAACCACTCGGGAGGAGAACAATCTGAGTAAACAGGTAGACAAGATGATTATCCCACAGAGCCGATAGGGCATCAATTCCGCTTGATGTTCCCTCGCTCTGGAACTGTAACAAGGAAGTTTGTGGATAAATCAAGACGCCATGAGATCTATCTCTGGACGCCCCCAGCGAACTAACAAATAATTGAATATCTCCTGATTGAGAGACCATTCCTCAGGATGTAGTGATTGGCGGCTCAAGTAATCTGTTTCACACTGGGATATGTATTGCAGAAATCAAGCAAAGATCATCTTCTGCCCACGACAAGAAGCGAGAAACCTCCGTCATCGCAAGTGAACTGTGAGTGCCCCCTGATGATTTATATACACCACATCCATGACGTTATCTGATTGAAAGCGAATGTATGGAATCGATCGAGGAGAAAGCCACGACCGCAGATTGTTGAAGATAGCTCTTGAACTTTGATAGGTAGAGTCACTTCCCGAGGAGACCAAAAACATTTAAATCCAGAAAAGACTAAAAGTACCCTCCTTCTTTGGAACAATGAGCAAGTTTGAATAGAAACCTGATTGTATCAGTGCCCCTGTCAGAAAAACAATGACCCCTATGTGCATGATGGTACCTTATGGACATTCAACTTTGTTATAGGAGTTATATAATAATGTTGTGCAACTTAATTGTCCCATTTGGGAATCTTTGTTGCAACCTCTGATACGATATTTATAGATTAGATCTTTAAAATTCCTTTACCGTATTCTACCAACAGTGGTCCTAGTGACACTATACTCATACTGATCCACACAAAGGATTCTACCCTTTTCTCTTAAATCTAATTATTTTGTATAATATATGGCGTTGTTTGTCATGTTTTATTTCTTTTATTTAATTATTTAATAAAAGTTATATTTTATTAGTCACATCAGCCCTCCCTATCCACCCTCCTACAACATATTTAGTCCCTTATCTCAGTGTGCCACCCAAATACCATCTTTTCTCTACCTCAATCTTTTGGATATATATTACTTTGGTATTTAGGAACTGCCTAAGTAGGGATATGTAGGCCTACCCTCCTAGGATGTTCTAAGAGACTAGATATTTTCCCCTTACCTCTAATTTTAGAGGTCTTCTATTAACTGTATCCTCTAGGTCTTGTAAACAGTGAAGAAATGCTCTTCTCTTGTCTACGCATTTAGAATAAATGTGTAGACAGAATAAACTTTCCCCGAGGAGGCCGAGCCTTAAAACCTATCTTGAACCCCTTGAGACGCAATTTACATAACCTACGGGTCCTGAACAGATCAAGCACATGCCTCCTGAAAAAAAAATTATCTGCCCAATACCGGAGCCAGGTCCACATCAGGGACTGCACCTTCATGGTGATTTTGACTCTGAAGGCTTTTTGTATTGTTTGGGCTTTGAGTTAGAGAATATCTATCCCGAAAAACATGTCTAGAAAAAAGAAAAAAGTCTAAGGAAGTTACAAGAAAACAAACTAATTGTAAATCAAAGCTGATGGCAAGGGCGGATCAATAGTAGTCTTAAACCGAAAGAATTACATTGCGGAGGCACACAGCCAACTCAACAATGTTGAAGGCTATAAAAAATATTGAGAGGTAACCCTATTATTAAATTCCAGAGAGAACTCAAAAATATTTTAGACAATGGATATGAATCAGGTTTTTTTGACAAATCAACTTTTGAATATCTCCAAGTTGAGTCTCCTGTTACCCCAGTTATTCAGACCGATAGTTAGCAGCTTAGGCTCTTTCACTGAACATGTTTCAAAATGGTTGGATGGCATCCTGTAACCCATGGTATCTGATTTATGGAGTTTTTTGCAAGATACTAAACATCTACTAGGTATTCTTCAGCATGAAACTTGGAGGGAGGAATATAGCTGGCTTACAATTGCTGTAACTGCACTTTATTCCTCCATGCCCAATGACCAAGAAATGGAGGCTATAAAGTTTTTTCTTGAGGAAATACTCTAACTATATTTCCTCCTTGCAAGATTTTGTATTAGAGGTGACCTTTTTCTGCTTAGCCATAATTATTTTGAGTTTGAAGGTGAATTTTATTTGCAGAAGTGTGGAACAGTGATGGGGACAAATTTGCCCCCCCTACGCTAACATGTACCTAGGTTGTTGGGAATTAACCAATCTCTGCATTTCTGAAAATCCCTTCAAGCAGAATATTAGGCTATACAAAAGATTAATTAATGATTTGATTTGGATTTGGATGGGAGGGGAACGTGAAGCCAATAATTTTGTCAAGTAGATTAATACCAATGATTATAATTTAAAATGTATGTCCTCTTTCCCCACAAAGTCTATTGATTCCCTGCATATAACTATATAGAGTAAACTAAATTGATAAATAGAAACCACAGTCTTTCATAAACCAATTACAGGTAACTCCTTGTTGCATGCTAGCAGTCACCCTAGGCATGTGCCATATGCCATAGCCAAAGGGCAATTCATTTGACTAAAAAGAAATTGTTCCCAAGAAATACAATACAGACAACAAACAAGATTTAACAAAACGATTGAAAGCAAGGGGCTACCCATTAAGAGTAGTTCACAGAGCAAAAAGTGAGGTATCTAAACTAGATCGTAATAGTCACTTACAGGTCAATCCGAGAGAGAGGACCCACTCTGAAGGCATTACTTTTGTCACTGACTATAGTTCCCAATATGATAACATCTGCAGGATAGTGAAAAAACACTTGGCCTTTTGGCCGCAGATGATAAATTGATTGGATTGGTTAAGAAGAGAGTTAGATGTTCATATAGAATGGGAGAATCTATAGGTAACATTCTGTCTCCATCAGTACTGAGGTCTGCAAACACTGCTCAGAGTTTTTGGCTTACACATTGTGGTATGTACAGGTGTGGACGCACTGGGTGCAGAGCATGTGAGTTTGTTGAAGTTGGAAAAACATTTACATCCATGAAAACAAACAAAACATATTAAATTAAGTGATGTCCAAACTGCACTTCAACATACATCATATACTTAGCAGCATTTGTATCTTGAAGGGTTCAATATGTAGGTCTTACTACAATATTTAAGACCTATGGTACTTTGATTGTGACAGTCTTTAAAATGTTTGGATAATAGATGTCTTTCAAATCCATTATTTATGTTGCAAAGGTTTTCCCTTATTCGGTCCCTCAAAACACGTTGTTTTTGTCCTAGAAATTGCATGTGGCATCTTATTTTATGCAACTTTGCTTACAAAGTTTGCTTAGGACACGTGTATGTTTCTGTATGAATCAAATTCTAGATTTAGTCTAAATTCTTTTAAATAGCAGTTAAAGGGACAGTCAAGTCCAAAAAAAACTTTCATGATTTAAATAGGGCATGCAATTTTAAACAACTTCCCAATTTACTTTTATCACCAATTTTGCTTTGTTCTCTTGGTATTCTTAGTTGAAAGCTAAACCTAGGAGGTTCATATGCTAATTTCTTAGACCTTGAAGACTGCCTCTAATCTGAATACATTTTGACCACTAGAGGGCATTAGTTCACGTTTCATATAGATAACATTGAGCTCATGCACGTAAAGTGACCTAGGAGTGAGCACTGATTGGCTAAACTGCATGTCTGTCAAAAGAACTGAAATAAGGGGGCAGTCAGCAGAGGCTTAGATACAAGATAATTACAGAGGTAAAACGTGTATTATTATAACTGTGTTGGATGTGCAAAACTGGGGAATTGGTAATAAAGGGATTATCTTTCTTTTTAAACAACAAAAATTCTGGTGTTGACTGTCCCTTTAATATGAAGGTTCACACACTATGGGCCAGATTACAAGTGGAGTGCTAAATGTTGCTTTCATAAATTACAAGTTGTCAGCAATGAGAGCGCAACCTCACGTTCGCATTGCTGGGAAGCATTGCGCTCACGAGAGCATGCTTCCATAGGATCCTATGGGAGCCTCAATCTGATGCTGTCAGAGACGGCATAAGAACTTCAGTGCAGCAAATGGGATAAGTAGTGCAGCAATGGCAGCATGTTTAAATACATATGTATATGATTATATACATATATATTTATGTGTTAATATTATGTGTTAATACACAAATGAACACATAAATATATATGTATATAATTATATACATATATATTTACTGGGAACACACTGGAACGCAATGTAAAGTGCTGTTTTATTTCTAACACCCCACTACCACCAACTTTAGCCCCAAAAAACTGCCTAGTGCAGAACATTTATTAAAAAAAAATAAAAAGATGGACCATCTTTATTAAAAAAATACACTCCACAGTATTTTGGGGGCATTTGGGCCAGATTTATAAAATTAACCAGAGATCTGATCTCTGGTTAATTTTATAAGCGCTAATAGCTACAGCGAGCTTGCGGTAGCAATAACCAGCCACTTCTAATGGCGTGCAATAATTTAGAGCTCCCCTTGTAATCTAGCTTTATGTGTTTCCTAGATTGAATGTACACTCACCTATAACTAATACCGTGCTAGATACAGTACTTGGTTTTAGATGGCTTATTTAAAGTCTGAAGGTCAATAACAAAACATTTGTAGAATGAAACAAACAGTCCCAATGTTTAGCAGATTAAATGGTGAGAAAATAAAATTATCTGCTTTAAAAAGAAATTAATATTGTATTTAATCAAGAATTCTGAATGATCTTTCCAACTCTAATTATCTTGGGTCTTAAAGGGACATAATTGGCAAAACAGAAATGAGTATGAGGGCATTTAAAAAAAACTAATACTGTTTCAGAACCATATGCACATATGCTGTGTGTGCCTCATGCACCAACATACAAACACCACATCTATTTATAGAGTTGGAGGTAGCTTGTACTAAGCAAGTAATAGCTGACAATACATACCACTGACTACAGGTGTAGGTAGGTTCTGAATGAAGAACGGTGTGAGCACCACGTGTGTGTATGCCACTGATTATATTCCAAAAACACTTCTAATTTGAAATGCACTCATGCACATTTTAGTTTCAACTATTCTGTCCATTTAAATAATAACAACTAAAGTAAAGAAGCTTTCTTCAACAGGGTTTTATTTTTGACATTACATTTGCACAAAGAACATAAAAAAAGATAGCAGCAGAAGCTGTTTGACCGACATCTTACTTAAAACTTTTTCTATTTTTCTACTTTGTGCTTTTTAGCAAAACAGACAGGTTGGCACACAATAGCTTAACATGCTTAGATTACAGGTTCAGTACAAGCCTCAGACAGATAGTATTTAGTAGGAAACTTCCAAAGGAAAAGCGCATTTGCCAAGAAAAACAAAAGCTTTTATCTTAAGTCACATTTTGGGTTTGTGTTGTTCTTTAAGGCAACTGAAGATAACAACAATTTTTCTAAATGATGTTTTCAAATTGTTTTTGTGCAATATAAGCTACAGAAAAGTTGCACTTGAAAAAGAATGAATATTTTTCTGTTCATCAACTTGCATCTTAATACAATCTTTGACTATTACTATATATTTTTAAGCTCCAAGATTGGATTTTACAGGAGAAGGATAGCGTATTGAAAAATGACTATAGGTATTTCCTAGAGAAAAAGCATTAAAGGGACAGTGTACTGTCATTTTTTTCTCTATTTTAATGTTTCTAATTATCTATTATATCTGCTAGAATGTATTAAGTTGTTAACTAACAACCCATTTAGCTTTATTTTGCCATTTTAAATAGCTGATTTTGCCTGTTGTATTCTCACCTATACTGACAATTTCAGAAACTTAAAGGGACAGTCTACTTGAAACTTTGGATTCCCTAAAAAACATAATTTATGTAAGAACTTACCTGATAAATTCATTTCTTTCATATTAGCAAGAGTCCATGAGCTAGTGACGTATGGGATATACATTCCTACCAGGAGGGGCAAAGTTTCCCAAACCTCAAAATGCCTATAAATACACCCCTCACCACACCCACAATTCAGTTTAACGAATAGCCAAGAAGTGGGGTGATAAAAAAGTGCGAAAGCATATAAAATAAGGAATTGGAATAATTGTGCTTTATACAAAAATCATAACCACCACAAAAAAGGGCGGGCCTCATGGACTCTTGCTAATATGAAAGAAATGAATTTATCAGGTAAGTTCTTACATAAATTATGTTTTCTTTCATGTAATTAGCAAGAGTCCATGAGCTAGTGACGTATGGGATAATGATTACCCAAGATGTGGATCTTTCCACGCAAGAGTCACTAGAGAGGGAGGGATAAAATAAAGACAGCCAATTCCTGCTGAAAATAATCCACACCCAAAATAAAGTTTAAAGAAAAACATAAGCAGAAGATTCAAACTGAAACAGCTGCTATGTACTTTTCTACCAAAAACTGCTTCAGAAGAAGAAAATACATCAAAATGGTAGAATTTAGTAAAAGTATGCAAAAAGGACCAAGTTGCTGCTTTGCAAATCTGATCAATCGAAGCTTCATTCCTAAACGCCCAGGAAGTAGAAACTGACCTAGTAGAATGAGCTGTAATCCTTTGAGGCGGAGTTTTACCCGACTCAACATAGGCAAGATGAATTAAAGATTTCAACCAAGATGCCAAAGAAATGGCAGAAGCTTTCTGGCCTTTTCTAGAACCGGAAAAGAGAACAAATAAACTAGAAGTCTTTCGGAAAGACTTAGTAGCTTCAACATAATATTTCAAAGCTCTAACAACATCCAAAGAATGCAACGATTTCTCCTTAGAATTCTTAGGATTAGGACATAATGAAGGAACCACAATTTCTCTACTAATGTTGTTGGAATTCACAACTTTAGGTAAAAATTCAAAAGAAGTTCGCAACACCGCCTTATCCTGATGAAAAATCAGAAAAGGAGACTCACAAGAAAGAGCAGATAATTCAGAAACTCTTCTGGCAGAAGAGATTGCCAAAAGGAACAAAACTTTCCAAGAAAGTAATTTAATGTCCAATGAATGCATAGGTTCAAACGGAGGAGCTTGAAGAGCCCCCAGAACCAAATTCAAACTCCAAGGTGGAGAAATTGACTTAATGACAGGTTTTATACGAACCAAAGCTTGTACAAAACAATGAATATCAGGAAGATTAGCAATCTTTCTGTGAAAAAGAACAGAAAGAGCAGAGATTTGTCCTTTCAAAGAACTTGCGGATAAACCTTTATCTAAACCATCCTGAAGAAACTGTAAAATTCTCGGGATTCTAAAAGAATGCCAAGAAAAATGATGAGAAAGACACCAAGAAATATAAGTCCTCCAGACTCTATAATATATCTCTCTGGATACAGATTTACGAGCCTGTAACATAGTATTAATCACAGAGTCAGAGAAACCTCTTTGACCAAGAATCAAGCGTTCAATCTCCATACCTTTAAATTTAAGGATTTGAGATCCTGATGGAAAAAAGGACCTTGCGACAGAAGGTCTGGTCGTAGCGGAAGAGTCCACGGATGGCAAGAGGCCATCCGGACAAGATCCGCATACCAAAACCTGTTAGGCCATGCCGGAGCTACCAGCAGAACAAACGAGCATTCCTTCAGAATCTTGGAGATTACTCTTGGAAGAAGAACTAGAGGCGGAAAGATATAAGCAGGATGATACTTCCAAGGAAGTGATAATGCATCCACTGCTTCCGCCTGAGGATCCCGGGATCTGGACAGATACCTGGGAAGTTTCTTGTTTAGATGAGACGCCATCAGATCTATTTCTGGAAGCTCCCACATTTGAACAATCTGAAGAAATACCTCTGGGTGAAGAGACCATTCGCCCGGATGCAACGTTTGGCGACTGAGATAATCCGCTTCCCAATTGTCTATACCTGGGATATGAACCGTAGAGATTAGACAGGAGCTGGATTCCGCCCAAACCAGAATTCGAGATACTTCTTTCATAGCCAGAGGACTGCGAGTCCCTCCTTGATGATTGATGTATGCCACAGTTGTGACATTGTCTGTCTGAAAGCAAATGAACGATTCTCTCTTCAGAAGAGGCCAAAACTGAAGAGCTCTGAAAATTGCACGGAGTTCCAAAATATTGATCGGTAATCTCACCTCCTGAGATTCCCAAACTCCTTGTGCCGTCAGAGATCCCCACACAGCTCCCCAACCTGTGAGACTTGCATCTGTTGAAATTACAGTCCAGGTCGGAAGCACAAAAGAAGCCCCCTGAATTAAACGATGGTGATCTGTCCACCACGTTAGAGAGTGTCGTACAATCGGTTTTAAAGATATTAATTGAGATATCTTTGTGTAATCCTTGCACCATTGATTCAGCATACAGAGCTGAAGAGGTCGCATGTGAAAACGAGCAAAGGGGATCGCGTCCGATGCAGCAGTCATAAGACCTAGAATTTCCATGCATAAGGCTACCGAAGGGAATGATTGTGACTGAAGGTTTCGACAAGCTGAAATCAATTTTAGACGTCTCTTGTCTGTTAAAGACAGAGTCATGGACACTGAATCTATCTGGAAACCCAGAAAGGTTACCCTTGTCTGAGGAATCAATTAACTTTTTGGTGAATTGATCCTCCAACCATGATCTTGAAGAAACAACACAAGTCGATTCGTATGAGATTCTGCTAAATGTAAAGACTGAGCAAGTACCAAGATATCGTCCAAATAAGGAAATACCACAATACCCTGTTCTCTGATTACAGACAGAAGGGCACCGAGAACCTTTGTAAAAATTCTTGGAGCTGTAGCTAGGCCAAACGGCAGAGCCACAAACTGGTAATGCTTGTCCAGAAAAGAGAATCTCAGGAACTGATAATGATCTGGATGAATCGGAATATGCAGATATGCATCCTGTAAATCTATTGTGGACATATAATGCCCTTGCAGAACAAAAGGCAAGATAGTCCTTACAGTTACTATTTTGAACGTTGGTATCCTTACATAACGATTCAATATTTTTAGATCCAGAACTGGTCTGAAGGAATTCTCCTTCTTTGGTACAATGAAGAGATTTGAATAAAACCCCATCCCCTGTTCCAGAACTGGAACTGGCATAATTACTCCAGCCAACTCTAGATCTGAAACACAATTCAGAAATGCTTGAGCTTTCACTGGATTTACTGGGACACGGGAAAGAAAAAATCTCTTTGCAGGAGGTCTCATCTTGAAACCAATTCTGTACCCTTCTGAAACAATGTTCTGAATCCAAAGATTGTGAACAGATTTGATCCAAATTTCTTGAAAAAACGTAACCTGCCCCCTACCAGCTGAGCTGGAATGAGGGCCGCACCTTCATGTGGACTTAGAAGCAGGCTTTGCCTTTCTAGAAGGCTTGGATTTATTCCAGACTGGAGATGGTTTCCAAACTGAAACTGCTCCTGAGGATGAAGGATCAGGCTTTTGTTCTTTGTTGAAACGAAAGGAACGAAAACGATTATTAGCCCTGTTTTTACCCTTAGATTTTTTATCCTGTGGTAAAAAAGTTCCTTTCCCACCAGTAACAGTTGAGATAATAGAATCCAACTGAGAACCAAATAATTTGTTACCCTGGAAAGAAATGGAAAGTAGAGTTGATTTAGAAGCCATATCAGCATTCCAAGTTTTAAGCCATAAAGCTCTTCTAGCTAAAATAGCTAGAGACATAAACCTGACATCAACTCTGATAATATCAAAAATGGCATCACAGATAAAATTATTAGCATGCTGAAGAAGAATAATAATATTATGAGAATCATGATCTGTTACTTGTTGCGCTAAAGTCTCCAACCAAAAAGTTGAAGCTGCAGCAACATCAGCCAATGATATAGCAGGTCTAAGAAGATTACCTGAACACAGATAAGCTTTTCTTAGAAAGGATTCAATTTTCCTATCTAAAGGATCCTTAAACGAAGTACCATCTGACGTAGGAATAGTAGTACGTTTAGCAAGGGTAGAAATAGCCCCATCAACTTTAGGGATTTTGTCCCAAAATTCTAATCTGTCAGACGGCACAGGATATAATTGCTTAAAACGTTTAGAAGGAGTAAATGAATTACCCAATTTATCCCATTCTCTGGAAATTACTTCAGAAATAGCATTAGGAACAGGAAAAACTTCTGGAATAACCACAGGAGATTTAAATACCTTATCTAAACGTTTAGAATTAGTATCAAGAGGACCAGAATCCTCTATTTCTAAAGCAATTAGTACTTCTTTAAGTAAAGAACGAATAAATTCCATTTTAAATAAATATGAAGATTTATCAGCATCAATCTCTGAGACAGAATCCTCTGAACCAGAAGAGTCATCAGAATCAGAATGATGATGTTCATTTAAAAATTCATCTGTAGGGAGAGAAGTTTTAAAAGTTTTTTTATGTTTACTAGAAGGAGAAATAACAGACATAGCCTTCTTGATGGATTCAGAAAAAAAATCTCTTATGTTATCAGGAACATTCTGCACCTTAGATGTTGAAGGAACTGCAACAGGCAATGGTACATTACTAAAGGAAATATTATCTGCTTTAACAAGTTTGTCATGACAATTAATACAAACAACAGCCGGAGGAATAGCTACCAAAAGTTTACAGCAGATACACTTAGCTTTGGTAGTTCCAGCACTAGACAGCGATTTTCCTGAAGTATCTTCTGACTCAGATGCAACGTGAGACATCTTGCAATATGTAAGAGAAAAAACAACATATAAAGCAAAATTGATCAAATTCCTTAAATGACGGTTTCAGGAATGGGAAAAAATGCCAATAAACAAGCTTCTAGTAACCAGAAGCAAAGAAAAAATGAGACTGAAATAATGTGGAGACAAAAGCGACGCCCATATTTTTTAGCGCCAAATAAGACGCCCACATTATTTGGCTCCTAAATGCTTTTTGGCGCCAAAAATGACGCCACATCCGGAACGCCGACATTTTTGGCGCAAAAGGACGTCAAAAATGACGCAACTTCCGGCGACACGTATGACTCCGGAAACAGAAAAGATTTTTTGCGCCAAAAAAGTCTGCGCCAAGAATGACGCAATAAAATGAAGCATTTTCAGCCCCCGCGAGCCTAACAGCCCACAGGGAAAAAAGAGTCAAATTTTAAGGTAAGAAAAAAAGATTGATTCAAATGCATTATCCCAAATATGAAACTGACTGTCTGAAAATAAGGAATGTTGAACATCCTGAGTCAAGGCAAATAAATGTTTGAATACATATATTTAGAACTTTATAAATAAAGTGCCCAACCATAGCTTAGAGTGTCACAGAAAATAAGATTTACTTACCCCAGGACACTCATCTACATGTTTGTAGAAAGCCAAACCAGTACTGAAACGAAAATCAGCAGAGGTAATGGTATATAAATAAGAGTATATCGTCGATCTGAAAAGGGAGGTAAGAGATCAATCTCTACGACCGATAACAGAGAACCTATGAAATAGACCCCGTAGAAGGAGATCACTGCATTCAAATAGGCAATACTCTCCTCACATCCCTCTGACATTCACTGCACGCTGAGAGGAAAACCGGGCTCCAACTTGCTGCGGAGCGCATATCAACGTAGAATCTAGCACAAACTTACTTCACCACCTCCATAGGAGGCAAAGTTTGTAAAAACTGAATTGTGGGTGTGGTGAGGGGTGTATTTATAGGCATTTTGAGGTTTGGGAAACTTTGCCCCTCCTGGTAGGAATGTATATCCCATACGTCACTAGCTCATGGACTCTTGCTAATTACATGAAAGAAAGATGGATAATCCCTTTATTATCCATTCCTTAAATTTGCATAACCAACAATGTTATAATAAGGAAATTTATGCTTACCTGATAAATTGATTTCTTCTACGATACGACGAGTCCACGGATTCATCCTTACTTGTGGGATATTATCCTCCTGCTAACAGGAAGTGGCAAAGAGCACCACAGCAGAGCTGTATATATAGCTCCTCCCTTCTCTCCACCCCCAGTCATTCGACCAAAGGTATAGGAAGAGAAAAGAAAAACTAAAAGGTGCAGAGGTGACTGAAGTTTTGAAAAACAAAAAACATAATCTGTCTAAAATGACAGAGAGGGCCGTGGACTCGTCCTATCGTAGAAGAAATCAATTTATCAGGTAAGCATAAATTTCCTTTTCTTCTACTAGATACGACGAGTCCACGGATTCATCCTTACTTGTGGGATACAATACCAAAGCAACAGGACACGGATGAACGGGAGGGACAAAACAGATACCTAAACGGAAGGCACCACTGCTTGAAGAACTTTTCTCCCAAAAATAGGCTCAGAAGAAGCAAAAGTATCAAATTTGTAAAATTTGTAAAAGGTATGAAGGGAGGACCAAGTCGCAGCCTTACAAATCTGTTCAACAGAAGCATCGTTTTTAAAAGCCCATGTGGAAGCCACCGCTCTAGTAGAATGAGCTGTAATTTTTTTCAGGAGGCTGCTGTCCAGCAGTCTCGTATGCCAAACGGATGATGCTTTACAGCCAAAAAGAAAGAGAGGTAGCCGTAGCTTTTTGACCCCTACGCTTTCCAGAATAAACAACAAATAGAGAAGATGTTTGACGTAAATCCTTGGTCGCTTGTAAGTAAAACTTCAAGGCACGAACCACGTCCAAGTTATGTAACAGACGCTATTTCTTAGAAGAAGGATTAGGACACAGAGAAGGAACAACAATTTCCTGATTAATATTCTTATTTGAAACAACCTTAGGAAGGAATCCAGGTTTAGTACGCAAAACCACCTTATCAGAATGGAATATAAGATAAGGAGAGTCACATTGTAACGCAGAAAGATCAGAAACTCTTCAAGCAGAAGAGATAGCAACTAAAAACAAAACTTTCCAAGATAACAGCTTAATATCAATGGAATGCATGGGTTCAAACGGAAGCCCTTGAAGCACATTTAGAACTAAATTCAAACTCCATGGTGGAGCAACAGGTTTAAACACAGGCTTGATTCTGACTAAAGCCTGACAAAAAGACTGAACGTCTGGGACATCCGCCAGACGCTTGTGTAGTAAAATTGACAAAGCAGAAATTTGTCCCTTTAAGGAACTAGCCGATAATCCCTTCTCCAATCCTTCTTGGAGAAAGGACAAAATCCTAGGAATCCTAATCCTACTCCATGAGTAGCCCTTGGATTCGCACCAATAAAGATATTTACGCCATATCTTATGGTAAAATTTCCTAGTGACAGGCTTTCGAGCCTGAATCAAGGTATCAATGACAGACTCAGAGAATCCCCGCTTAGATAAAATCAAGCGTTCAATCTCCAGGCAGTCAGCTGCAGAGAAATTAGATTTGGATGTTGGAACGGACCCTAAATGTGAAGGTCCTGTCTCAGTGGTAGTTTCCACGGTGGCAGAGATGACATTTCCACCAGGTCTGCATACCAAGACCTGCATGGCCACGCAGGCGCTATCAAGATTACCGAAGCTCTCTCCTGTTTGATTCTGGCAATCAGATGAGGTAGGAGAGGAAAAGGAGGAAACACATAAGCCAGGTTGAACGACCAATGTACTGCTAGAGCATCTATCAGTACTGCTTGGGGATCCCTTGATCTGTACCCGTAACAAGGAAGTTTGGCATTCTGACGAGATGCCATCAGATCCAATTCCGGTGTGCCCCATTGACGGATCAATGTCGCAAACACCTCCAGATGGAGCTCCCACTCCCCTGGATGAAAAGTCTGACATCTTAGAAAATCCGCTTCCCAGTTCTCTACTCCTGGGATATAGATTGCTGATAGATGGCAAGAATGAGTCTCTGCCCATCAAATTATTTTGGAAACCCCTGTCATCGCTAGAGAACTCTTTGTTCCCCCTTGATTGATATATGCTACAGTCGTTATATTGTCTGACTGAAATCTCATGAATTCGGCCAAAGCCAACTGAGGCCACGCTTGGAGCGCGTTGAATATTGCTTTCAGTTCCAGAATATTTATTGGTAATAGGGACTCCTCCTGAGTCCAAACACCATGAAACTTCAGGGAACTCCAGACTGCACCCCAGCCCAAGAAGCTGGCGTCCGTCATCACTATGACCCATACTGGCCTGCGGAAGCACATTCCCTGGGACAGATGATCCTGTGATAACCACCAAAGAAGAGAGTCTCTGGTCTCTAGATCCAGATTCATCCGAGGAGATAAATCTGCATAATCCCCATTCCACTGTCTGAGCATGCACAGCATCAGTGGTCTGAGATGTAAGCGAGCAAACAGAACGATGTCCATTGCCGATACCATTAACTCAATGACCTCCATACACTGCGCCACTGATGACTGAGGAATGGAATTAAGTGCTTGGCAAGTAGGTAGGATCTTTGACTTTCTGACCTCCGTCATAAAAACTTTCATGTCTACTGAGTCTATCAGAGTTCCTAGGAATGGAACTCTTGTCAGTGGAACTAGTGAACTCTTTTGTATATTCACCTTCCACCCGTGAGTCCTTAGAAAAGCCAAAACGATGTCCGTGTGAGATTTGGCTAGCTGGTAAGTTGACGCCCGAATTAAAATATCGTCCAGATAGGGCGCTACTGCTATGCCCCGCGGCCTTAGAACCGCCAGAAGGGACCCTAGCACTTTTGTGAAAATTCTGGGAGCTGTTGCCAACCCGAAAGGGAGGGCCACAAACTGGTAATGTTTGTCCAGGAAGGCCAACCTGAGAAACTGGTAATGATCTCTCAGGATAGGAATGTGAAGATACGCATCCTTCAAGTCCACGGTGGTCATATATTGACCCCCCTGGATCATTGGTAAAATTGTTCGTATGGTCTCCATCTTGAACAATGGGACTCTGAGAAATTTGTTTAGACATTTGAGATCTAAAATTGGTCTGAAGGTTCCCTCTTTTTTGGGAACCACAAACAGATTTGAGTAAAACCCCTGCCCCTGTTCTAGTTTTGGAACTGGACAGATTACACCCATGGTATAGAGATCTTCTACACAGCATAAGAACGCCTCTCTTTTTGTCTGGTCTACAGACAAACGTGAAAGATGAAATCTCCCTCTTGGGAGAAAATCCTTGAATTCTAGTCAATACCCCCCTGGGTCATGATTTCTAATGCCCAGTGATCCTGAACGTCCCTTGCCCAAGCCTGAGCGAAGAGAGAAAGTCTGCCCCCTACTAGATCCGGTCCCAGATCGAGGGCTGCCCCTTCATGCTGTCTTGGTAGCAGCAGCGGGCTTCTTGGCCTGTTTACCTTTATTCCAGGTCTGGTTAGGTCTCCAGACTGACTTGGATTGTGCAAAATTCCCCTCCTGCTTTGTGGCGGAGGAGGAAGGAGAGGGTCCGCCTTTAAAGTTTCGAAAGGAACGAAAATTATTTTGTTTAACCCTCATTTTAACGGTCTTGTCCTGAGGAAGGGCATGACCTTTACCTCCATTAATGTCGGAAATGATTTCCTTTAGTTCATGACCGAATACGGTCTTACCTTTAAAAGGAATAGATAAAAGTTTAGATTTTGATGACACATCAGCAGACCAAGATTTAAGCCATAACGCTCTACGCGCTAGAATGGGAAAGCCTGCATTTTTAGCCGCTAATTTAGCCATTTGAAAAGCGGCATCAGTAATAAAAGAATTAGCTAGCTTGAGAGCCTTAATTCTATCCAAAATATCATCTAATGGGGTCTCAACCTTAAGAGACTCCTCTAGAGCCTCAAACCAAAAAGCTGCTGCAGTAGTAACTGGAACAATGCACGCTATAGGTTGTTAAAGAAAACCCTGATGAATAAACAACTTCTTTAACAGACCCTCTAATTTTTTATCCATAGGATCTTTGAAAGCACAACTGTCCTCAATAGGTATAGTTGTACGCTTAGCCAGGGTAGAAAAAGCACCCTCCACCTTAGGGACCGTCTGCCAGGAATCCCGAATGGTGTCTTTACATGTAGAATTACTTCTTACCCCTTCCCTTAAGGGAACTATATCAGCCAGTTCTGAAATACCACAGTCTCTCCAGAAAAAAAATGACTGAACATACCTCAATGCTTGTAGCATGAAAAACGTTCCTCACACTGAAGCTTCTCAAGTACTCCTCAGCCATTCTGTGGGAACTACTCTGGATCTTAGTGACAACTGCTAAGATCATCAGTCTCCAGGCAGAAATCTTCATCCATCTGCTGACTGAGAAAAAATAGCACTCACCGGTACCATTTAAAATAAAAAAGTCTTGCTTGAAGAAAATAAAAACTATCATTTTATCACCTCTTTCACTTTACCTCTTCCTATTACTTAGTATAGACAAAGAGAATGACTGGGGGTGGAGAGAAGGGATGAGCTATATATACAGCTCTGCTGTGGTGCTCTTTGCCACTTCCTGTTAGCAGGAGGATAATATCCCACAAGTAAGGATGAATCCGTGGACTCGTAGTATCTAGTAGAAGAAAATACACTTTTTAACTCAGTGATTATCTTTTATCTAAGTATCTGCAGACTGCCCCCTTATCTCAGTGCTTTTTACAAACTTGTATTTTAGCCAATTAGTGCTGGTTCCAGCATAACTCCACAGGGTGAGCTCAATGTTATCTTTATGGAACACATGAACTAGCACTGTCTGGCTGTGAAAAGCTAATACAAAATATTAGATAAGAGGCAGTCTACAGGGGCTTACAAACTGACAGATTTAAAGGTTTAGAGGTTATAAAGAATATTAATATAAAAATGTTGGTTGTGCAAACTCAGAGAATGGGAATAGGTGTTATCTATATTTTTAAACAATAAAAAGTACACTGTCCCTTTAATAGAAAAGAAACAAGATTTAGATGAAATCATGCTCCCACTGGGTTGTGTAAAAATAAGATTCAATTTCCATTGTTCTTTATATGTACAGATGTTTGAGTAAGCAGTGATAAGGAAGACTTTTTGTGTAAATAATTATATAGATAAGCTAATAAGGTCTGCTCTAAGGTTCAGCCCATTTCATTGGGTTGTGGTTTCAAATAGCAGAACAATCTATTTAATTTACAAAAATATGCATACAGTACACTGTCCCTTTAACACGTTAGAGAAATACATTCTACATACTAATAAAGTTAATAGTTGTCATGATATTTTGTTAACTTTGCTCAGTTCTGGAGCATACATATGAAGAAAAGCATAGGCATATTGTATACAACATATTCTGCAGCACTATACAGTAGTAGGTACAACGGAGACATGAGGGCTTGTTACCTAGTAGGTAAAGACAAAGAAGTTCCAGGATAATAGGGAAGTCAAGCTCCTGAATCTTATATTTATTGTAATCATCATACTGCTAAGCTGGGCTTCAATGATTTAAATTAAAATGGTGAGAATATATATGTTGCTTGGAGCAACTCTTGCTATTGCAACTGACAGTTTTATATCAGCTAATGCCATTTTACACTGTAAATGTGCATGTTTAATTGCTCATCAGCATACTGAATCAAGTGAAGTGATTTATACATGTGTATTGAGCAACAAATCAAAGACAATTTCCATATTCACTCCATCATCTGGAATAAACAAGACTATTAATTAGATTAGATAAGCAGGTTAGCAAGGCTTCTGCACAAATCTGATGAAACTTATACAAGGCTGTAAACAAGTAACAAATCTAATGATTTAATATTAATATCACATTTAATGCGTGATTGAAAAATATCAAATTCCATAATGAAATACTTAAACTTACTTAACAATAAAGTGTAAAAAAAATAATCACTAACTGCACTAGAGCATTCAGCATTATAACCATGATTATTGTTTAACAAGTCCCCTTTATGTATCAGTCTCTTCAGCAGCTGCTCATGGTATGCTAATAAATATTTCTGCTAGACAATAAAATATGTATTTTTCCTGTAATGTGGCCCTTATCTTATAATACTGTAGTTCTGAGTATCTCGCAAAAACTTTGCACATTGTTTACTATTATTTTCTTTAAACTTCAATAAAAAATAATTTTCAAAAATATATATGTATTTAAATAGTAGGCTGTCTCTTTTTGTTTCAAGGGGAACGTAAAGCTTATATTTATTTGGAATCTACACTAAATTCTACCTAGCAATTATATACGTCAGTGGGAAAACAAACATCTTTTTCCATTAATAACTCTCTTTTTACCAGAGAATTGAGGATCAAGCTCTCATGCAGTCCAGACAACCATTTGAACTAAAACGTGCACATTCCTATTCTAGTGTAAATTTGGGTGGGAGTTCTTTTTTTCTATACATGATGGATTTCCCTGGATAAAACTAGTATAATAAGCCATGTGGGCTGATTTCTGTTGCACAGCTGTCTGTTTTGGTGGAACATAACACAAACAGGAAGGTATTGTAATTTTAAATATTTATATTAACAAAAGGAAAACAAATATTTTAATTTTAATCCATGAAATCTTTTCAGGGATCACATTTACTGCAGAACTTTTGAATTTTTTTTTTTTCACGTGAAATGAATAGCTTTTTATATACCCATGGTACATGCAACACACATCATATAGGAGTGCACATACCTTTGCCAGGATAATGCATTAAAGGGCCATGAAACCCACATTTTTTCTCTCATGATTCAGATAGAAAATACAATTTTTAACAACTTTCTAATTTACTTCTATTATCTAATTTGTTTCATTCTCTTGGTATCATTTGTTGAAGAAGCAGCAATGCAATAATGGTTTCTAACTGAACTCATGGGTGAGCCAATCACAATCGATATATATATTCAGCCACCAATCAAAAGCTAGAACATAGGTTCTCTGCTGCTCCTGAGCTTGTGTAGATAAACATTTCAGCAAAGGATAACAAGAGAAGGAAGCAAATTAAATAATAGAAGTAAATTGTAAAGTTGTTTAAAATTGTATTCTCTATCTGAATCATGAAAGAAAAATTCTGGGTTTCATGTCCCTCTAAGTGCTGGCGACACTAAATATGAGTTAACAACTAAATGGGATGAGCATATATATGTGAGGCAGATATGTCGGACTGTCATCTATATGTAAAACAAAAAAAATCTTACTATAAAAACAGAATTTATGCTTACCTGATAAATTAATTTCTCCAACGGTGTGTCCGGTCCACGGCATCATCCTTACTTGTGGGATATTCTCTTCCCCAACAGGAAATGGCAAAGAGTCCCAGCAAAGCTGGTCACATGATCCCTCCTAGGCTCCGCCCACCCAAGTCATTCGACCGACGGACAGGAGGAAATATATATAGGAGAAACCATATGATACCGTGGTGACTGTAGTTAGAGAAAATAATTCATCAGACCTGATTAAAAAACCAGGGCGGGCCGTGGACCGGACACACCGTTGGAGAAAGTAATTTATCAGGTAAGCATAAATTCTGTTTTCTCCAACATTGGTGTGTCCGGTCCACGGCGTCATCCTTACTTGTGGGAACCAATACCAAAGCTTTAGGACACGGATGAAGGGAGGGAGCAAATCAGGTCACCTAAATGGAAGGCACCACGGCTTGCAAAACCTTTCTCCCAAAAATAGCCTCCGAAGAAGCAAAAGTATCAAATTTGTAAAATTTGGCAAAAGTGTGCAGTGAAGACCAAGTCGCTGCCTTACATATCTGGTCAACAGAAGCCTCGTTCTTAAAGGCCCATGTGGAAGCCACAGCCCTAGTGGAGTGAGCTGTGATTCTTTCAGGAGGCTGCCGTCCGGCAGTCTCATAAGCCAATCGGATAATGCTTTTAAGCCAAAAGGAAAGAGAGGTAGAAGTCGCTTTTTGACCTCTCCTTTTACCAGAATAAACAACAAACAAGGAAGATGTTTGTCTGAAATCTTTAGTAGCCTCTAAATAGAATTTTAGAGCACGGACTACGTCCAAATTGTGTAACAAACGTTCCTTCTTTGAAACTGGATTCGGACACAAAGAAGGTACAACTATCTCCTGGTTAATATTTTTGTTGGAAACAACTTTCGGAAGAAAACCAGGCTTAGTACGCAAAACCACCTTATCTGCATGGAACACCAGATAGGGCGGAGAACACTGCAGAGCAGATAACTCTAAAACTCTTCTAGCAGAAGAAATTGCAACCAAAAACAAAACTTTCCAAGATAATAACTTAATATCTACGGAATGTAAGGGTTCAAACGGAACCCCTTGAAGAACTGAAAGAACTAGATTTAGACTCCAGGGAGGAGTCAAAGGTCTGTAAACAGGCTTGATCCTAACCAGAGCCTGAACAAATGCTTGAACATCTGGCACAGCTGCCAGTCTTTTGTGAAGTAAAACAGATAAAGCAGAGATCTGTCCCTTCAGAGAACTTGCAGATAATCCTTTCTCCAAACCTTCTTGTAGAAAGGATAGAATCTTAGGAATTTTTATCTTGTTCCATGGGAATCCTTTAGATTCACACCAACAGATATATTTTTTCCATATTTTATGGTAAATTTTTCTAGTTACAGGCTTTCTAGCCTGAATCAGAGTATCTATTACAGAATCTGAAAACCCACGCTTTGATAAAATCAAGCGTTCAATCTCCAAGCCGTCAGTTGGAGGGAAACCAGATTCGGATGTTCGAATGGACCCTGAACAAGAAGGTCCTGTCTCAAAGGTAGCTTCCATGGTGGAGCCGATGACATATTCACCAGGTCTGCATACCAAGTCCTGCGTGGCCACGCAGGAGCTATCAAGATCACCGAGGCCCTCTCCTGATTGATCCTGGCTACCAGCCTGGGGATGAGAGGAAACGGTGGGAATACATAAGCTAGGTTGAAGGTCCAAGGTGCTACTAGTGCATCTACTAGGGTCGCCTTGGGATCCCTGGATCTGGACCCGTAGCAAGGAACCTTGAAGTTCTGACGAGACGCCATCAGATCCATGTCTGGAATGCCCCATAATTGAGTTATTTGGGCAAAGATTTCCGGATGGAGTTCCCACTCCCCCGGATGGAATGTCTGACGACTCAGAAAATCCGCTTCCCAATTTTCCACTCCTGGGATGTGGATCGCAGACAAGTGGCAGGAGTGATCCTCCGCCCATTGAATTATCTTGGTCACTTCTTTCATCGCCAGGGAAGTCCTTGTTCCCCCCTGATGATTGATATATGCAACGGTCGTCATGTTGTCTGACTGAAACCTTATGAATTTGGCCTTTGCTAGTTGAGGCCAAGCTCTGAGAGCATTGAATATCGCTCTCAGTTCCAGAATGTTTATCGGGAGAAGAGACTCTTCCCGAGACCATAGACCCTGAGCTTTCAGGGATTCCCAGACCGCGCCCCAGCCCACTAGGCTGGCGTCGGTCGTGACAATGACCCACTCTGGTCTGCGGAAGCTCATTCCCTGTGACAGATTGTCCAGGGTCAGCCACCAACGGAGTGAATCTCTGGTCTTTTGATCTACTTGAATCGTCTGAGACAAGTCTGTATAATCCCCATTCCACTGTCTGAGCATGCACAGTTGTAATGGTCTTAGATGAATTCGTGCAAAAGGAACTATGTCCATTGTTGCAACCATCAATCCTATTACTTCCATGCACTGCGCTATGGAAGGACGAGGAACAGAATGAAGTACTTGACAAGAGCTTAGAAGTTTTGATTTTCTGACCTCTGTCAGAAAAATCCTCATTTCTAAGGAATCTATTATTGTTCCCAAGAAGGGAACTCTTGTTGACGGGGACAGAGAACTTTTTTCTTTGTTCACCTTCCATCCGTGAGATCTGAGAAAGGCTAGGACGATGTCCGTATGAGCCTTTGCTTTTGACAGGGACGACGCTTGAATCAGGATGTCGTCCAAGTAAGGTACTACTGCAATGCCCCTTGGTCTTAGAACCGCTAGAAGGGACCCTAGTACCTTTGTGAAAATCCTTGGAGCAGTGGCTAATCCAAATGGAAGTGCCATAAACTGGTAATGCTTGTCCAGAAAAGCGAACCTTAGGAACTGATGATGTTCCTTGTGGATAGGAATATGTAGGTACGCATCCTTTAAATCCACGGTAGTCATAAATTGATTTTCCTGGATAGTAGGTAGGATCGTTCGAATAGTTTCCATTTTGAACGATGGTACCCTGAGAAATTTGTTTAGGATCTTTAGATCCAAAATTGGTCTGAATGTTCCCTCTTTTTTGGGAACTATGAACAGATTGGAATAAAATCCCATTCCTTGTTCTCTTATTGGAACTGGATGTATCACTCCCATCTTTAACAGGTCTTCTACACAATGTAAGAATACCTGTCTCTTTATTTGGTTTGAAGATAATTGAGACCTGTGGAAACTTCCCCTTGGGGGTAGTTCCTTGAATTCCAGGAGATAACCTTGAGAAACTATTTCTAGCGCCCAAGGATCCTGAACATCTCTTGCCCAAGCCTGAGCAAAGAGAGAAAGTCTGCCCCCCACTAGATCCGGTCCAGGATCGGGGGCTATCCCTTCATGCTGTTTTGGTAGCAGTGGTAGGCTTCTTGGCCTGCTTACCCTTGTTCCAGCCTTGCATTGGTTTCCAGGCTGGTTTGGGTTGTGAAGTATTACCCTCTTGCTTAGAGGATACAGAATTAGAGACTGGTCCGTTTCTGCGAAAGGGACGAAAATTAGGCTTATTATTAGCCTTAAAAGACCTGTCCTGTGGGAGGGCGTGGCCCTTTCCCCCAGTGATGTCTGAAATAATCTCTTTCAAATCAGGTCCAAATAATGTTTTACCTTTGAAAGGAATGTTAAGCAATTTTGTCTTGGAAGACACATCCGCTGACCAAGACTTTAGCCAAAGCACTCTGCGCGCCACGACAGCAAACCCTGAATTTTTCGCTGCTAATCTAGCTAATTGCAAAGCGGCATCTAAAACAAAAGAGTTAGCCAATTTAAGTGCTTGAACTCTGTCCATAACCTCCTCATACGAAGATTCTTTACTGAGCGATTTTTCTAGTTCCTCGAACCAGAAACACACTGCCGTAGTGACAGGAACAATGCATGAAATTGGTTGTAGAAGGTAACCTTGCTGTACAAAAATCTTTTTAAGCAAACCCTCTAATTTCTTATCTATAGGATCTTTGAAAGCACAACTATCTTCGATAGGAATAGTAGTGCGTTTGTTTAGAGTAGAAACCGCCCCCTCGACCTTGGGGACTGTCTGCCATAAGTCCTTTCTGGGGTCGACTATAGGAAATAATTTCTTAAATATAGGGGGGGGAACAAAAGGTATGCCGGGCCTTTCCCACTCTTTATTTACTATGTCCGCCACCCGCTTGGGTATAGGAAAAGCGTCGGGGGGCACCGGAACCTCTAGGAACTTGTCCATCTTACATAATTTCTCTGGAATGACCAAATTGTCACAATCATCCAGAGTAGATAACACCTCCTTAAGCAGTGCGCGGAGATGTTCTAATTTAAATTTAAATGTCACAACATCAGGTTCAGCTTGATGAGAAATTTTTCCTGAATCTGAAATTTCTCCATCAGACAAAACCTCCCTCATGGCCCCTTGAGATTGGTGTGAGGGTATGTCAGAACAGTTATCATCAGTGTGACAGACCCTTCGGTCAGGACTGAAAGTGTTAACTTTATTTTCTAACCACAAGTGGCTGGCTCCAGCTACAATCTAATTAATGCTTAGCATTCTATTGTTTGATCACCTCCAGAGAGAAAAACGCCTAAGTGATAAGGAGAGTCAAGAGTGTCCTGTGGTTGAAGTGTTTAAGTAATCTAATCCTATTGTATCATGTCAAGGGCGCTTCTCCCTTTTATCTAATGTACAACATTCTTTCAACCCCCATCTGTGGGGGGGTCAAAAACCTGTATAAATCTGTATGCTGCCTTCAAATAAAATTATTATCCTGTTTTAAACCTGAAATGTGGAGCTTGGTCTCATGTTTGCAGGGAAACTGATCAAGGTTGTGAAGTGCTGATCCTGTATGCAGGACATTGTTCATCTGGTATTAACCCTTGGTATACAGTTGGTACCGTAACATTGGTGGCAAGCGACGGGAGAATCCTTATCGCCCAAAGGAGCAACTACGGATCCAGACCGAATGGGAACACCGTATGAAAGGCTAAAAAGAGCTACCCTTAAAGACCTGCTAGAGCAACGGGGCCAACAAACCAGTAACCTCAGGAAGAGGGAGATTATTGCAAGACTGACCGAGATGGACGGAGTATCAGGGCACGAAGGAACCAATGAGCCCAGCATGTCAGACAGAACCCCCGAAGAAGCAAGCTTTGACCGGGCGGTCAAAATAAGACTGGCACACTATGGCCCCAACCCATCTGCGGAAATTATCGACCGGGTCATAGCAGCTGTGGAGGCCAACCTACTTCGCCAAAGCGGCGCTGCAGCAGTCCAAGTCATCGCAACCCCAGTGGAAAAGAGAAAAGTGCATTTTACCGCTTTTAAAAACTTTCTGGAAACAGAAGGAGAGATTGATGGGTACCTTGCGGATTTTGAGAGACAATGTGCACTACACCAGGTACCCGCAGAGGACTGGGTCACGATATTATCCGGAAAATTATCCGGCCGGGCCAGTGAGGCTTTTCGGGCCATTCCAGATGAGGAAGTTGGGGATTATAATACTGTGAAAGAGGCTCTGCTCTCCAGGTATGCGGTTACACCGGAGGCATACCGGAGGCGGTTCAGAGACACTGTTAAATTGGCTGGCGATTCCTACGTTGAGTGGGCATGTAAGGTGCACCGCACAGCATCGCACTGGATGGCGGGGTGCCAAGCCGTGTCTGGGGAAGAGGTGCTGCAGCTATTCCTGTTGGAACATTGCTTTGACAAGTTATCAGCAGGAGTTAGGGAGTGGGTTCGGGACCGTAAACCCTCCACCCTGCATGAAGCTGCTCGCTTGGCAGATGAGTATACGGATGCCCGCAAACTGGACACTGCTACCACTAAGCCCCCTGCTAAAGTGGAGTACAGACCCCCGGCCACCCCAGCAGCTGCCATTTACCAACCCCCGGCGCACCGCTATGCCACACAGCCTCCAGTCACGAACTACCCTCAGACAGCCCGGTTCACCTCACGGGATTACTCCCAGCCTATCCGGTGCTTTGGATGTAAGCAAATCGGACACAAAAGGTCGGAGTGTCCCCTCAACACGGCCAACCAAGCACAGTCCTGGAGGAGACCCGCCGGCGGAATCCCACGTAACCCTCAGCCCGCTGCCCACTGCGTAGAGGATCAAGAGTGTTGGGGCATCCTACATGAAGCAGACCCCGTACAAGCTGTCCATCGGGATAACCGGCAACAGCACCGGCAACTGGTTAAAGTAAATGGGAAGGAGGTCAGTGGTCTACGGGATACTGGTGCTACCATGACCTTGCTCCAAAAGAACTTGGTGTCCGAGAACCAGCACACTGGAGACACTGTGGCTGTGAGGGTGGCAGGGGGCACTGTGTTCCGCCTACCTGTTGCCCGGGTACATTTGGATTGGGGAGTGGGCGCTAGACATGTGAATGTGGGGGTCATGAGGGATTTACCAGCTGATGTTCTCCTTGGAAATGACTTGGCCCCCCTTGTTTCGGCCTACGCTCCCATGGGTCCCGTTGATGTTAACCCGGTGACTACCCGTGCCCAGGCCTGTGCCACCGAGACCGACCCACCTGCTGCTGAGACCCAGGTAAGACTCTCTTCCCCGACTTATACCCTAGACCAGACCCCCTTGAGTTGGGATACCCCAGAGACGTACGGGAGGGAAACCCGGGAGGATCCGACCCTTCAGAAGTACAGGGCTAGGGCAGACACTGGAGAAGAGGGAGTAGATGGGGAACGTTATGAGTGGATGGGGGATAGGCTATATAGAATCCCCAAACCTGCCCAGAAAAGTACTGCCCTTCCGCCAAATCGGCAGCTGGTAGTGCCTGCGAAATACCGGCAAGAGATTCTGCGGATTGGGCACGATGTACCGTTAGCTGGACATCTAGGGTCCCGCCGCACCGCTCATAGGATCACCCAGAATTTCTTCTGGCCCAATTTTAACCGAGATGTGCGGGTATATTGTAGTACTTGTGACACCTGTCAACGGGTGGGTAAGCGGGGGGACCACCCCAAAGCTAGGCTTATGTCTATGCCTGTCATTGGGGAACCCTTTTCCCGCATAGCCGTTGACATTGTGGGTCCCCTTGCCAGGGCTAGTCCATCAGGTAAGAAGTATATTCTCACTGTGGTGGACTATGCCACTCGTTACCCAGAGGCAGTAGCACTGTCGAATATAGAGGCAGAGACAGTCGCTGATGCCCTAGTTAAGGTTTTTACTAGGGTCGGGTTCCCTAAGGAGATTCTCTCTGATCAGGGGACCCAGTTTACCGCGGTGCTCACCCAGCAGCTGTGGAAGGTGTGCGGCATTAAACCGTTGCTCAGTTCGCCTTATCACCCCCAGACTAACGGTCTCTGCGAGCGCTTTAATGGCACCCTCAAGCAGATGCTGAGGACCTTCACGGACACTTGCAGAGACTGGGAACGATTCCTGCCTCATCTGCTATTTGCGTACAGGGAGGTGCCCCAGGAGTCCACTGGGTTCTCTCCCTTTGAGTTACTCTATGGGAGAAGAGTCCGCGGCCCTCTGGACCTCATTAGAGGACACTGGGAGGGAGAGATAGAGCAGGAGGGAACCCCCATCGTGCCATATGTTCTGGAACTCCGGGACCGCATGGAGAAACTGTCTCTGATGGTAAGAGGGAATCTCCAGGTGGCCCAGGAAAGACAGAAGGGGTGGTACGATCAAGGTGCCCGGCAGCGGGTCTTCCAGGTTGGACAGAAGGTCTTGGTGCTCAAGCCTGTGAAGGCCAACAAGATGCAAGCATCTTGGCAGGGCCCGTATAAAGTGTTATCCCGGGTGTGTGATACTACCTATGTTATAGCCAGCTGTGCAGATGAGAGGATCCAGCGATCCTTTCATGTGAACATGCTGAAGGAGTATCAGGAGAGGCCAGAGGACGTAGCCGCAGTATGTGCCCCTGCTGCAGATGACCCAGAGAACTTACCCCTACCCGACTTATTAGAGAAGGACCCCCAGACTGACCTCACTAGTCTTGTGCAGCTAGGGGACCGGTTGAACCCTACCGAGAGGGTACAGGCAAGACAGCTCCTGTGGGAGAAGCAGGCGACGTTCTCCCAAGAGCCCGGCTACACTACCCTAGCTGTACATAAAGTAGAGACTCCTGGACAGAATCCCCTGCGACAGCCTCCCTACCGTATACCCGAAGCAGTCCGAGAAGGAATGCGGAAGGAGATACAGGAGATGGCCCGGCTGGGAGTGATCGAGCCCTCTGATAGTCCTTGGGCTTCCCCTGTAGTCCTGGTACCCAAGAAGGATGGAACCACCCGGTTCTGTGTGGACTACAGGCGGCTCAACGAGAGGACCACCACTGACGCCTACCCGATGCCCCGGGTAGACGAATTACTAGACCGTATTGCTAGGGGGCGCTATCTGACAACCATAGACCTGTGTAAAGGCTATTGGCAGATTCCCCTGGCCGAGGATGCTATCCCCAAGTCGGCATTCGTCACCCCATTCGGCCTGTACCAGTTTAAGGTCATGCCCTTTGGGATGAAGAATGCTCCGGCTACCTTCCAGCGTATGGTGGATAGACTCCTTGATGGCTTCCAGGAATTTGCTTGTGCATACCTGGACGACATTGCGGTTTACAGTGGGTCCTGGGAAGAACACCTTACCCATGTAGGGCTGGTACTGGACAAGATTCGGGCCGCTGGCCTGACCTTGAAACCGGACAAGTGCCATCTAGGTATGGCTGAAGTACAGTACTTGGGGCACCGAGTGGGGTGTGGGAGCCAGAGACCGGAGCCAGCCAAGGTAGAGGCTGTGGCTAACTGGCCCACACCTATCACTAAGACCCAAGTACTAGCCTTCCTGGGGACGGCCGGGTATTACCGACGTTTTGTCCCCGACTACAGTACTATCGCCAAGCCCCTGACTGACCTGACTAAAAAGAACCTCCCCAAACAGGTCCTGTGGTCTCCAGCTTGTGAAGCCGCGTTTCAGGCACTGAAGCAGGCCCTTGTGAATGCCCCTGTCTTGGCTGCCCCAGTTCCTAACAAACGTTTTCTCATTCATACAGATGCTTCCATGTATGGACTGGGGGCTGTACTGAGTCAAGTCGGGGAGGATGGAGGAGAGCATCCTGTCGCATACCTAAGCAGAAAGTTATTACCTCGGGAAGTAAGCTATGCGGCAGTGGAGAAAGAATGTTTAGCCCTGGTCTGGGCACTGAAAAAGTTGAACCCTTATCTATATGGACAGGAATTTTCCCTCATAACGGACCACAATCCCTTAGTCTGGCTCAACCGGGTCTCAGGAGACAATGGTAGATTGCTGAGGTGGAGTTTAGCCCTCCAGCCCTATAACTTCACCATCAGCTACCGGCCCGGTAAGCTAAACGGGAATGCCGATGGATTGTCCCGGCAAACTGATACGCCTACCACCACCCAGTCCGGTCATCCCCAAGTTGACCCGCCAAAGGGTCAAGCCGGGTCTGCCGGAGTGTTCCACAAGGGGGGAGCTATGTGACAGACCCTTCGGTCAGGACTGAAAGTGTTAACTTTATTTTCTAACCACAAGTGGCTGGCTCCAGCTACAATCTAATTAATGCTTAGCATTCTATTGTTTGATCACCTCCAGAGAGAAAAACGCCTAAGTGATAAGGAGAGTCAAGAGTGTCCTGTGGTTGAAGTGTTTAAGTAATCTAATCCTATTGTATCATGTCAAGGGCGCTTCTCCCTTTTATCTAATGTACAACATTCTTTCAACCCCCATCTGTGGGGGGGTCAAAAACCTGTATAAATCTGTATGCTGCCTTCAAATAAAATTATTATCCTGTTTTAAACCTGAAATGTGGAGCTTGGTCTCATGTTTGCAGGGAAACTGATCAAGGTTGTGAAGTGCTGATCCTGTATGCAGGACATTGTTCATCTGGTATTAACCCTTGGTATACAGTTGGTACCGTAACAATCAGCGTCCTCTTGCTCTTCAGTGTTTAAAACAGAGCAATCGCGCTTTCTCTGATAAGTAGGCATTTTGGATAAAAGATTTGCTATGGAGTTATCCATTACAGCCGTTAATTGTTGCATGGTAATAAGTATTGGCGCACTAGATGTACTAGGGGCCTCCTGTGTGGGCATAACTGGTGTAGACACAGTAGGGGATGATGTAGTATCATGTTTACTCCCCTCATTTGAGGAATCATCTTGGGCAATATCATTATCTGTTGCATTACTGTCCTTACTTTGTTTGGACACTATGGCACAATTATCACATAAATTTAAATGGGGAGACACATTGGCTTTCATACATATAGAACATAGCTTATCTGATGGTACAGACATGTTAAACAGGCTTAAACTTGTCAACAAAGCACAAAAAACGTTTTAAAATAAAACCGTTACTGTCACTTTAAATTTCAAACTGGAAACACTTTATTACTGAATATGTGAAAAAGTATGAAGGAATTGTTCAAAATTCACCAAAATTTCACCACAGTGTCTTAAAGCATTAAAAGTATTGCACACCAAATTTCAGAGCTTTAACCCTTAAATTAACGGAACCGGAGCCGTTTTTACATTTAACCCCTATACAGTCCCAGAATGAGGCTCTGTCTATAACTAGAAAGGCCCCCATCTGAAAAAGGTGTCCAACACAGTGCCTGCCATTTTTCTAAACGTTCCCCAAGATTATAATACCAATAATTAGTTAGAATCTGCATAATATGCCTAGTAAAGCAATTGTTTTAGCCCAGAAAAATGTCTACCAGTTTTTAAGCCCTTTTTGAAGCCCTTTATTCTTTTATGTTTAACTAAGAAAATGGCTTACCGGTCCCCATGAGGGGAAATGACAGCCTTCCAGCATTACATGGTCTTGTTAGAAATATGGCTAGTCATACCTTAAGCAGAAAAGACTGCTAACTGTTTCCCCCAACTGAAGTTACTTCATCTCAACAGTCCTGTGTGGAAACAGCAATCGATTTTAGTTACTGTCTGCTAAAAATCATCTTCCTCTTACAAACAGAAATCTTCATCCTTTTCTGTTTCAGAGTAAATAGTACATACCAGCACTATTTTAAAATAACAAACACTTGATAGAAGAATAAAACTACAAAAAACTCTTAAAGGGACACTGTACCCAAAAATTTTCTTTCGTGATTCAGATTGAGCATACAATTTTAAGCAACTTTCTAATTTACTACTATTATCAAATGTTCTTCATTCTCTTGGTATCTTTATTTGAAATGCAAGAATGTAAGTTTAGATGCTGGCCCATTTTTGGTGAACAACCTGGGTTGTCCTTGCTGATTGGTGGATAAATTCATCCACCAATAAAAAAGTGCTGTCCAGAGTACTGAAACCAAAAAAAAGCTTAGATGCCTTCTTTTTCAAATAATGATAGTAAGAGAATGAAGAAAAATTGATAATAGGAGTAAATTAGAAAGTTGCTTAAAATTGCATGCTCTTTCTGAATTACAAAAGAAAAAATTTGGGTACAGTGTCCCTTTAACCATCTCCGTAGAGATGTTGCCTGTGCAACGGCAAAGAGAATGACTGGGGTGGGCGGAGTCTAGGAGGGATCATGTGACCAGCTTTGCTGGGACTCTTTGCCATTTCCTGTTGGGGAAGAGAATATCCCACAAGTAAGGATGACGCCGTGGACCGGACACACCAATGTTGGAGAAAATGCATTCATATAAACTTGTAAGCAGGTACTTGTGGTATTTCATAAGTCACTATTATGTTACTAGCATATGATAATTTTAGTTTTCTATAGAAGAAAGAAATTGATGGCACCACTTGGTTGTAATGTAAGGGTCTATTACCATTCAAGTTGAGCTAGGCCTAATAATAAAGTATGTATTGTGGTATAGGTGCTAAGTATCAATTAAATAAATTCACAAATATGTCAGTTAAAGAAACTCAACAAAAAAGATACTATGTAAGCACTCAAATAAGACCCTAGAAATAAGTTGAGACTATATTGAATAACATCACTGAAAAATAAAAATGTAAAACTTTATTGTAACAATTAAAACCATGGGTGACTTAAAACTAAAATGCTAGCAGCAAAAAATGACGGTTATGTATACCGATTATAATATAGGACAGAATAACATGTAATAGCGTCAGCTATTACGTCTAGAAAGCTGGACTTGAATCAATTAATTTAATTAGCAGATACAGTTGTAAAAAAGTGCTGTAAATTTCTACTTTGAAATCATTAATATATCCACGTTAGTACTAGTTAGGCTGTACCACCGTACATCAACCCGTGGTAAGAAAATATTGTAAACAGCGTATCTATAGCACTTATTGTCACCAGTAAAGAAAGAAAAATATCACTATAGGGTGTAGTTAAGCGGTCGCTTATATCATCACTCCTCTTTATTTACCATTTATTGGTGAATAATTCATCTTAGTGTGTTCAAGTTGTCAAACTGCAGATAGATATTAATTAATAGTATTCCTGTAATTCCTCATATAACAAAGTGCTAACTCTTATCTTAGTATTTATATTAATAGGCAATAAGTAATGTAGGTATTTGCACTGTGTTTTAATACACTGTTGCCACCAATTACCAAATGAAATTATAACTAAAGATATTTAGCACTTACGATATCAGTCTAGGTGAATTCATGAGATAGCTGAGACTGAGTAAGTTAATGAATATTCTAGGTATATTGGAATTACCACTGGAAAACAGACTATTAATAATTGATAGTGTTCAATTACTCATAATGTACATTATAGTGTTGTGCTGCTGTTAATTCATATAAACATATACAAAGGCAATAGATAATGTTAATATTTGTTCAGTGTTTGGATACACCGTTACCAACAATTGCCAAATTAGACTATAGCTGAATAAACAACACAATTGTAAAAGTCAGATTCGACTGATATAGAGTTACTAAAGCTGTGAGTCTTTCTAGAGTTAATAGCTGACGCTATTACATGTTATTCTGTCCTATATTATAATCGGTATACATAACCGTCATTTTTTGCTGCTAGCATTTTAGTTTTAAATCACCCATGGTTTTAATTGTTACAATAAAGTTTTACATTTTTCAATGATGTTATTAAATATAGTCTCAACTTATTTCTAGGGTCTTATTTGAGTGCTTATATGGTATTTTCTTCTTTATAGAATTTCTTTAACTGACATATTTGTACATTTTTGTTTTCTCTCAAAGGCATAGTGTAATCATTACCAAAGATACCCATATATAGTAAATATTACAGGGTGGGGAAGGTTTACAGGGACAGTAAACACATTGATATGAAACAATATAATGAAACAATATTGCACTATACCTTCATTATTTATTTTGACCCTTTTTTTCATGTAATTTAGATCTGAAAATTGCAGACAGCAAGAAAAAAACACTTTACCTAGGTCAAATAAAGCACCATCTCAAAGAGGTTTCCATTCTGCTAAAAGTTGCCTGAAAAATGCCAACATATTGGATATAAAAAAAAAAACATCTGCAAGAAATGCATCAAAATTGAGGAATTTATGATGACGTCATAGGCAGTAAAGATATAAATAAAACTGGACAAGAAACTCTAGGACAACCAACACGACAAAATGAAGTATTAACAACCTGAGAATTAACGGTCTTCAAAATCAAGCACTTCGCAAACAAAACCATCAATGCAAGCAAGTTACGTTCTAGGTAAAAAACAAACACAAGAGTTGCAAGGAAAATAGTATAATAATCATTTTTGGTTTTGATGGAGCCAGAAAATTGTTTTTCCTTGCTTTGCATTTTTACATTAAAAAAAAACTCTCCGACAATACCACCAACCTCCCTGCCCTCCTCCACACCACCCCCATACCAGTTACATTTTATTTGCGCTCCATTAAGCTAACTAAGCAAATAATATGATTAGGAGGATAGTCGGACTATAGTGTTGCAACTGATACACTGTCTGCAAGCCAAAATGCAAAAATTAATTTGCCTGCAGTTAGTCCAAAATGAGTTTTATGGCTTTAAATACATTTTTTAACAAAATAGTTGAACTTATATTAAAAAATGTAATATAGTACAGTACATAATTATAGTCCTGGACCCTAAATATATCAATTTAAATTCCCTGTTTTCTACAGAATAAACTGGCATTTTCATGCAACACCATCATTACCATGCTTATATCAAGACCGTCCACATCAATATTCCTTCCTATTGTCCCAATGTCCCACTAGCATTGCCCAAACTGACATTTGTTTTAACCCCTGGTCTGCTGCCAGCAAAGAGAGAAAAAAACAAAACACAGAAATGAAGTACTGTATATACACCTCACTGGCAGTGGTATGGGCCCCAGCCCCAAGCCAAGGCAAAGTCTGCCATGCCAGCCTCTATGTATAGAACAGTGATCCAGTTCTATTGCTGTTTTAACCCCTGGTCTGCTGCCAGCAAAGAGAGAAAAAAACAAAACACAGAAATGAAGTACTGTATATACACCTCACTGGCAGTGGTATGGGCCCCAGCCCCAAGCCAAGGCAAAGTCTGCCATGCCAGCCTCTATGTATAGAACAGTGATCCAGTTCTATTGCATTTTAATTAAAAAGGCAAATATATTTAAATAAAATGAATCATTCATCGTGAATGATTAATTTTATTTAAATGTATTGGCCTTTTTCATGACTGCTCCCCATGCACATTAGCCTTTATTCATTTAAGTAGCATATTACTTATTAAGCACTACACAAAGCTAAAAAATAAAGGCTAATGTGGAGGGGATGTAGGCATGTGTGGCAGAACCCATGTGTCCCCTTTATTGTTTTATGAAGGAAGGCACATATACAGGTATATCTCACTTTACAGCAATTTGCTAATACAGAGCTTTGTGGAGCTGAAGTTCAACCTCCAAGGATTTTGAAACAGTGCTGTAATCATCGTGAGTTTGCAAGAAAAGTGACTGGCACCATTTTGTTATGTGCAGTTCACTCTGTATACAGCATTACAGTGCAATCTGTGCCTTAGTGCTATAGTCTGGCAAATTGTACTACAGTAATTGTCACTATTTTACAGGTACAGTATTTATTGAATACTAATTGAATACAGTGCTGTGCTAGTGTTAAACTAAACTTAGCACTATTGCACCCCTAATATATGTTAGCTCAAACCTGTTTTCAAGCTTTTAAACACACTGGCAAGTGAAAAGAAAGCTAAAACTGCCTTTTTTCACTATAAGGCGGTTTTCACTTTAAGCGGGGCTCCGTTCCCTAATGCGCTGTATGAGCGGGGTATACCTGTATAACATTTATTTTCTGTATATTAGTGCAGTTATGAATACTGCATGGCCTTGACTTACAAGTACATGTTTTCCAGCCACCTTTGCAGAGGAGTCTGTGCACAACTTCACAACTCTGTCTCTCTATGAAATGATATGGTGGTGCCCACTGCCGACCGTGCATATTTTCAAATTCTGCCCTCCTCAGTGCCCTGCCCTGCCTGGCCACTCAGAGACCCCTGCTGCGCCACCCTTCCTACCTCACTCTTCACTCGAGTCGCCTGAGGTCTGGCCGTCTCTGTCTTTGGCATCATCAATCACCTCATGTGGCTCTTAGGTGGCTCTTAGATGGTGCTGTGTGTGAGCCTCAGTCACGTGGAGCCAGGCGGCTCATCCCGCACAATTTCTCCCTCTCAGTGTGAGTCAGACTAGGCTTAGGCAGGCAAGAGCGCAGCTGCGCAAGTGAGCACTGCCTCCACTCTGTCACTACACACACGCACGCATGCACGCCACATTTCCATAGGTTATAGCAATAGCCGGGCCAGCCCATGAAGGTCAGGGACAGGAAGTAGTAAGTTGCGATGCAGCAAGCCAGCCAGAGGGAGCCAGTGGGCGCAGCGATAATAAAATGAATATGAATCAAGTTAATCAACAATTATAATAAGAATATAATGATAAATGTCCTTGTCTGAGTCACTGCAACTCACTGTCTCATCCATCACGCTCAGGGCGGCAGATTATCCACGGCACCTTGGCAGTCGGCACCGCTCTCAACCCCCCCTGCTGGGGCGTCCTATACTGCCTTATACAAGCGCCAGCCCTGTTCCTTAGAGAACTATGAGGCTGCAAATTGGTACAAATGCACCTGGTAAATTCTAGGCTTGGGCAAACCGAACAACATTCCTAGATACATCTTCAAACCAATGGTCAATATGCAATACTTCTGGGGTAAGGATCTTAACTTGGGTTTCCTAATGACTGGATGAACTTGGAAACTCTCCTATTTACAACAACAACAAAAACAGATTCGGGGAAGTGGTAACACACATAAACAGAAAAGGAAACTATTCCTTGGCTTATCTAAGGAACCTTAAAAAAAAATAAAAAATTGATAAGGTTACCAACTAACCTGATTCAAAGACAAGATTGGCTAAATAAAGAGATTGTGTGTGAAAACCGAGAACACCTCCAAATCTGTTCAATTTCTTTTAAAGAGACATGAATCACAATTTTTTTCTTTCATGATTTAGAAAGAGGAGGCAGTTTTAAACAACTTTCTAATTTACTTCTATTATCTAATTTGCTTAATTCTCTTGATATTCTTTGGCGAAATGCATATCTAGATATGCTTAGTAGCTGCTGATTGGTGGCTGCACATAGATGCCTTGTGTGATTGGCTTACCAATGTGCATTGCTATTTCTTCAACAAAGGATATCTAAAAAATAAAGCAAATTAGATAATACAAGTAAACTGGAATTTTGTTTAAAATTAAATGTTCTAACTGAATCATGAAAGAAAATTTTTGGGTTTGTGTCCCTTTAAGTACAAAAATAGATTAAACCAGCTCCACCCTTGGAAGAACAGAAAAAAACAAAACAAAAACCCCAGGATAAGACACAAAACCTGTTCTGGTAGGATAATGAGGAGGAGTGTCACAAGTCGAAAGAGATCTATTTAAATATGCTATAAAAAAATGAATTCTTGTATAAACAAAAAAGGTTATTTTAAAGCTGGTTATTCTGATGTTAAAGCTGCAGTTCATGCTACTACATGACTGACCACTTTTAGATGCAACAACGTTAGTAATGTTCCTCTAAGGAGTAGATCTTTAGAACAATTACATATTTTGCAGTAAAACCTTTGACAAAAAGGCTTAGGTACCACAGAAATTAAACATTTTTAGGGAGCGTTAGTCAAAAAAAATAGGTAGAATACAAAAAGATTGTCATAAAGAACAGTGTATCAGGTGTTGGTGTATGCATATAATTCTCATTCTGAGGATTCCCTTTACTGAACAAATATGAAACTGCAGAGCATAGCATGTTTACCAAGTTCATACAGCATAGTGCTTTTACTTTTGCTGAGAAAGGGAAATATGATATGTCAATTAAAATCGACACAAAATAGATAAATTTAGAACGTGAATGGAATCAATTAAAGTCTATTGAACAAAGAGAAAAAGTGAAGACACAGGCGATAATTAGAGTTAGGATTGTAATTAAAATAATCTGCTATGAAACATGCAAAATTGTGAACAGCAGCGAAAATAGTAAAAACCTCCCAAAATAACAAAAACAGCTGCAGGCATTCATAAGAAATATCATGTTATGTGAAAAAGTATAAGATATTAATTAATGAGATATTGTCAGCAGTAACTTTTTTATTTAACTTCATAATTGCAACTTTTTTTGTGTGTACTCAACATCTCTATTGGTTAAAAAAAAATGGTGTGCAGCTGTACAGCTTGTTTACCAAGACGAAAATGACACGAAGATGAAAAATGAGGGGAAGAATGTTGACGTTGACATCAACAAATGTGAATAGCCACATGTGCCTGCACTTTTTATTTAAGAAGTTTTCCAAAGTCGGCATTGACATAGCAGTGAAGCATGTCAGCTGAGAATGACGAGAACAAAAAATAAACAAAATGAGAATAATATTTATCAAATAAAGAGACAAAGGGATATGAAACCAATATTTTTTTCTTCGTTCTCTTGGTATGTTTAGTTGAAAAAGCAGGAATGTAAGCTAAGAAGCCGGACCATTTTTGGTTCAGCACCCTGGGTAGTGCTTGTTGATTGGTGGCTACATTAAGCCACCAATGAGCAAGCGCTATGTAGGTGCTGAACCAAAAATGGACCGGCTCCTAAGCTTATGTTTATGTTTTTCAAATAAACATACCAAGAGAATGAAGAAAAATTGATAATAGGAGTAAATTAGAAAGTTGCTCAAAATTGCATGCTCTATCGGAATTATATCACTTTAAGTGTACATACGTTATCTATAATAGTTAAAAACCTCCATTAAGACAGGTCAAAGGAAAGTGTCAACACTTACAACAACCCATACGTTTCAAAACAAGTTTTACCGAGTACTCTACAGGGAGTGCAGAATTATTAGGCAAGTTGTATTTTTGAGGATTAATTTTATTATTGAACAACCATGTTCTCAATGAACCCAAAAAAACTCATTAATATCAAAGCTGAATATTTTTGGAAGTAGTTTTTAGTTTGTTTTTAGTTTTAGCTATTTTAGGGGGATATCTGTGTGTGCAGGTGACTATTACTGTGCATAATTATTAGGCAACTTGACAAAAAAACAAATATATACCCATTTCAATTATTTATTTTTACCAGTGAAACCAATATAACATCTCAACATTCACAAATATACATTTCTGACATTCAAAAACAAAACAAAAACAAATCATTTACCAATATAGCCACCTTTCTTTGCAAGGACACTCAAAAGCCTGCCATCCATGGATTCTGTCAGTGTTTTGATCTGTTCACCATCAACATTGCATGCAGCAGCAACCACAGCCTCCCAGACACTGTTCAGAGAGGTGTACTGTTTTCCCTCCTTGTAAATCTCACATTTGATGATGGACCACAGGTTCTCAATGGGGTTCAGATCAGGTGAACAAGGAGGCCATGTCATTAGATTTTCTTCTTTTATACCCTTTCTTGCCAGCCACGCTGTGGAGTACTTGGACGCGTGTGATGGAGCATTGTCCTGCATGAAAATCATGTTTTTCTTGAAGGATGCAGACTTCTTCCTGTACCACTGCTTGAAGAAGGTGTCTTCCAGAAACTGGCAGTAGGACTGGGAGTTGAGCTTGACTCCATCCTCAACCCGAAAAGGCCCCACAAGCTCATCTTTGATGATACCAGCCCAAACCAGTACTCCACCTCCACCTTGCTGGCGTCTGAGTCGGACTGGAGCTCTCTGCCCTTTACCAATCCAGCCACGGACTCATCCATCTGGCCCATCAAAACTCACTCTCATTTCATCAGTCCATAAAACCTTAGAAAAATCAGTCTTGAGATATTTCTTGGCCCAGTCTTGACGTTTCAGCTTGTGTGTCTTTTTCAGTGGTGGTCGTCTTTCAGCCTTTCTTACCTTGGCCATGTCTCTGAGTATTGCACACCTTGTGCTTTTGGGCACTCCAGTGATGTTGCAGCTCTGAAATATGGCCAAACTGGTGGCAAGTGGCATCTTGGCAGCTGCACGCTTGACTTTTCTCAGTTCATGGGCAGTTATTTTGCGCCTTGGTTTTTCCACACGCTTCTTGCGACCCTGTTGACTATTTTGAATGAAACGCTTGATTGTTCGATGATCACGCTTCAGAAGCTTTGCAATTTTAAGAGTGCTGCATCCCTCTGCAAGATATCTCACTATTTTTGACTTTTCTGAGCCTGTCAAGTGCTTCTTTTGACCCATTTTGCCAAAGGAAAGGAAGTTGCCTAATAATTATGCACACCTGATATAGGGTGTTGATGTCATTAGACCACACCCCTTCTCATTACAGAGATGCACATCACCTAATATGCTTAATTGGTAGTAGGCTTTCGAGCCTATACAGCTTGGAGTAAGACAACATGCATAAAGAGGATGATGTGGTCAAAATACTCATTTGCCTAATAATTCTGCACTCCCTGTATAGTTATTCCAAGATCAATGTTCATAAACTCTAATTTGTGTTTATTTCCCTCCCTCCAAATACACTAGAGACCTACGTCTCAATTTATGAAACTGCAAAAACAAAATTTATGCTTACCTGATAAATTTATTTCCGGGCATGGAGAGTCCACAACGTCATTCCAATTATTAGTGGGATATTCAACTCCTAGCCAGCAAGAGGAGGCAAAGAGCATCCCAGCAAAGCTGTTACCTGTGGATCCATCAGCAAGGCAGGAACAGCTTCTTAGGTGTGATAGACACTCCACTCTCTATCAGGGACCTGAAGAAAAAGAAAGAGCAGAGTAACCAACCCTGGCTTTCTATGAAGGGGTAGCAATAATGTTAGAAATAAAAGCAAAGACAATCTCACTGCTTTCTACCTGCTAATAGCCACCATTTCTGGTCTCTTGATCCAGATTCAGAGTAGGGGACAAATCTGAGTAATCCCCATTCCACTGACTTAGCATGCACAATTGCAGCGGTCTGAGATGTAGGTGTGCAAAGGGTACTATGTCCATTGCCGCTACCATTAAGCCGATCACCTCCATGCATTGAGCTACTGACGGGTGTTGAATGGAATGAAGGACACGGCATGCATTTTGAAGCTTTGTTAACCTGTCTTCTGTCAGGTAGATCTTCATTTCTACAGAATCTATAAGAGTCCCTAAGAAGGGAACTCTTGTGAGTGGAAAGAGAGAACTCATCTTTTCGTTCACCTTCCATCCATGCGACTTTAGAAATGCCAGTACTAACTCTGTATGAGACTTGGCAGTTTGAAAGCTTGAAGCTTGTATCAGAATGTCGTCTAGGTACGGAGCTACCGAAATTCCTCGCGGTCTTAGTACCACCAGAAGAGCACCCAGAACCTTTGTGAAGATTCTTGGAGCCGTAGCCAATCCGAATGGAAGAGCTACAAACTGGTAATGCCTGTCTAGGAAGGCAAACCTTAGATACCGGTAATGATCTTTGTGAATCGGTATGTGAAGGTAAGCATCCTTTAAATCCACTGTGGTCATGTACTGACCCTTTTGGATCATGGGTAGGATTGTGCGAATAGTTTCCATTTTGAACGATGGAACTCTTAGGAATTTGTTTAGGATCTTGTACACAGCGTAGAAACGCCTCTTTCTTTATTTGGTTTGTTGACAACCTTGACAGATGAAATCTCCCTTTTGGGGGAGAGGATTTGAAGTCCAGAAGGTATCCCTGAGATATGATCTCTAACGCCCAGGGATCCTGGACATCTCTTGCCCAAGCCTGGACGAAGAGAGAAAGTCTGCCCCCCACTAGATCCGTTCCCGGATCGGGGGCCCTCGATTCATGCTGTCTTAGGGGCAGCAGCAGGTTTTCTGGCCTGCTTGCCCTTGTTCCAGGACTGGTTAGGTCTCCAGCCTTGTCTGTAGCGAGCAACAGCTCCTTACTGCTTTGGAGCAGAGGAAGTAGATGCTGCTCCTGCCTTGAAATTACGAAAGGAACGAAAATTAGACTGTCTAGCCTTAGGTTTGGCTCTGTCTTGAGGCAGGGCATGGCCTTTACCTCCTGTAATGTCAGCGATAATCTCTTTCAAACCGGGCCCGAATAAGGTCTGCTCTTTGAAAGGTATGTTAAGTAATTTAGATTTAGAAGTAACGTCAGCTGACCAGGATTTTAGCCACAGTGCTCTGCGCGCCTGAATGGCGAATCCGGAATTCTTAGCCGTAAGTTTTGTTAAATGTACTACGGCATCTAAAACAAATGAATTAGCTAGCTTAAGTGTTTTAAGCTTGCTTGAAATCTCATCTATAGTTATTGAGTCAAGAGTCTCTTCCAGGGACTTGGACCAAAAAGCGGCCGCGGCCGAGACAGACGCAACACATGCAAGGGGTTGCAATATAAAACCTTGTTGAACAAACATTTTCTTAAGGTAACCCTCTAATTTTTTATCCATTGGATCTGAAAAGGCACAGCTATCCTCCACCGGGATAGTGGTACGCTTAGCCAGAGTAGAAACCGCTCCCTCCACCTTAGGGACCGTCTGCCATAAGTCCCGTGTGGTGGCGTCTATTGGGAACATCTTTCTAAACACAGGAGGGGGGGAAAAGGGTACACCGGGCCTATCCCACTCCTTAGTAATTATCTCTGTAAGCCTCTTAGGTATAGGAAATACGTCAGTACTCGCCGGTACCGCATAGTATCTATCCAGCCTACATAATTTCTCTGGGATTGCAACGGTGTTACAATCATTAAGAGCTGCTAATACCTCCCCTAACAGTACACGGAGGTTTTCGAGTTTAAACTTAAAATTAGAAATGTCTGAATCCATTCTATTGGGATCAGAACCGTCACCTGCAGATTGAAGCTCTCCGTCCTCATGTTCTGCATACTGTGACGCAGTATCAGACATGGCCCTATTATTAACAGCGCACTCTGTTCTCACCCCAGAGTGATCACGCTTACCTCTAAGTTCTGGTAATTTAGACAAAACTTCAGTCATAACATTAGCCATATCCTGTAATGTGATTTGTAATGGCCGCCCTGATGTACTCGGCGCTACAATATCACGCACCTCCCGAGCGGGAGATGCAGGTACTGACACGTGAGGCGAGTTAGTCGGCATAACTCTCCCCTCGTTGTTTGGTGAATGATGTTCAATTTGTACAGATTGACTTTTATTTAAAGTAGCATCAATGCAATTAGTACATAAATTTTTATTGGGCTCCACTTTGGCTTTAGCACATATAGCACAGAGATATTCCTCTGAGTCAGACATGTTTAACACACTAGCAATTAAACTAGCAACTTGGAAATACTTTTCAAAGCAATTTACAAATAATATGAAAACCGTACTGTGCCTTTAAGAAGCACAGAAAAAAGTTATGACAGTTGAGTAATAATAAACCGGAGAAACTATAACATCAAATTCTTTCCGGTAAAACACAATTTTAGCAAAGGATTGCCCCCATTAGCAATGGATAACTAACCCTGAATAGCAGAAAAAAAGTACAGAATATAAACGTTTTTTAAAATGTACAGAATATAAACGTTTTTAATCACAGTCAAAGCACAATCTCACAGGTCTGCTGTGAGTGATTACCTCCCTCAAACTAACTTTTGAAGACCCCTGAGCTCTGTAGAGACGAACCGGATCATGCAGGGAAGAAAACAGACTTGTGCCTGAATTTTCTGATGCGTAGCAAAAGCGCCAAAATAGGCCCCTCCCTCTCACACACAACAGTGAGGGAGATCAGTAAACTGTCTTAAATTAAATAAAACGACCGCCAAGTGGAAAAAACAGTGCCCAAACAATTTTTCACCCAGTACCTCAGATAATTAAACGATTTTAACATGCCAGCAAAAATGTTTAACATCAAATAAATGAAATGTCATTAGAAAGCCTGTTGCTAGTCCCACTGCAAGTTAGGCTAAAGTCTTATTCATACAGTATTATCCCAGTGAAGTGCCATTCCCCAGAATACTGAAGTGTAAATATACATACATGACAGCCTGATACCAGTTGCTACTACTGCATTTAAGGCTGAACTTACATTATATCGGTATGGCAGTATTTTCTCAGTCAATTCCATTCTCAGAAAATAATATGCTGCTACATACCTCCTTGCAGGTTAACCTGCCCGCTGTCCCCTGATCTGAAGTTTACCTCACTCCTCAGATGGCCGAGAACAGCAAGATGATCTTAACTACGCCGGCTAAAATCATCCAAAAACTCAGGTAGATTCTTCTTCAAATTCTACCTGAGAAGGAACAACACACTCCGGTGCTGTTTTAAAATAACAAACTTTTGATTGAAGGTATAAAACTAAGTATAATCACCACAGTCCTCTCACACATCCTATCTATTAGTTGGGTGCAAGAGAATGACTGGGTGTGACGTAGAGGGGAGGAGCTATATAGCAGCTCTGCTGGGTGATCCTCTTGCACTTCCTGTTGGGGAGGAGTTAATATCCCAGAAGTAATGATGACCCGTGGACTGACCACACTTAACAGGAGAAATAATAATAACAGTATCAGTTTACATTTTGTCACATATATACAACTTTCAAAAGGAGCAACCAGACTCGTTAAAGAGTTACAACATTGTATCTATTTAGGAAATATCAATTCCTCTATGGAACAGTGCCCAGAATCAAAGTCTCTAAGGAGATTTGTGACAGGCAAATACACGTATATTGGCTTTCACTTCTTCTTTTTTTTTTTCTCTCCCCTTCACCCTGTTATACAAAGTCCAATGATTTTTTAAAGGCCCTTTATAGGCCTGCTAGTCCGCTAGGGTTAGATTATGATCCAAAGTCTCTTCGCCCTTCACCTCTCTCCCTAACCCTTTAGAAAGTATTCGTCCGAGTAGGAAAAAAGACTTTTGCGTTGTGTTATATAGATGCCGTTTTCCAGCAGGCCTCCAAATTAACCCTTTAGTCACTCTTAGAAGCTCAATGCAGTAGGGACATCAGACCAATGTAAGGCAATATATTGTATAAACAGTTCTCAGTGACTCACCCCCTGCACTACCAGTGCCTTCCTGCCCGCCAGGTGCGTTATCAAGATGTGGAGGCTTAGGTGCGTTGGTATCGTCTTGAGGTCCTTTGAAATCCACCGCTCGAAGCTACAGCCTCAACTCCCCTCTCGCAGCATCGGTGGAAGGGGAGAGAGGGGCGCCAGCCCAGATACCAGCAGCAGCGCGAAGAAGGCAAGCACCACACCGGACCTCTATCCAAGAGACAGACCAAGCTCCCTCCCACGCAGCACCGGTGGGGGAGGGGGCGGAGCGAACACCCGGCAACAGGAGCAGCAAGCCAGCAGTAAGCGGCGGGTAGGACAATAGAGCCGGTAAGGTTTAAAGGGATACAATGTATACTTAGTCCCCGAAGTTTAACCCGGCGGGTGAAGGGGGCAACTGGGGGGGGGTCACCACTCATACAAACGGGAAAGTTCCTCCAGAGGAGGGAGAGAGATGCGGGTAGCCCAGAGCATATAAAATATAGCCACCCTTGGCAAAAGCCAGATAGAGCTTGTTGGTTTGAGTAGTAGGCTCAGATAATAGCCAGTGGGTTGGAAGTCCACCGGGAAGGTTCCAGAGGCGATTTTGCTGACTGCCCCAAAAAAAGCAGCCCCAAATCGGGGCAAGGCGCGAGAATCACCGCCGCCAAGGTTTGCAGGGCTGGAGGTGTGAGCACAGCAACACCTGTCTGACTCCTCCTCCTAGAGCATGACATTTTAAGCAACTTTCTAATTTACTCCTATTATCAAATTTTCTTTCTTCTCTTGGTATCTTTATTTGATATGCAAGATTGTAAGTTTAGATGCCGGCCCATTTTGCTGAACAACTTGGGTTGTTCTTGCTGATTGGTGGATAAATTCATACACCAATACAAAGTGCTGTCCATAGTTCTGAACCAAAAAACCCTTAGATGCCTTCTTTTTCAAACAAAGATAGCAAGAGAACAAATAAAAATTGATAATAGGAGTAAATTAGAAAGTTGCTGAAACTTGCATGCTCTATCTGAATCATGAAAGAAAAAATTTGGATTCAGTGTCCCTTTAACGCATTATCAATAGGTTAAAGGTTTAATGAGTCTCATGTCTTATCAGCATGGTTTGAAATTTCCCAAAGCAAAGCAGACCAGGAAAACAAATTCTGCTAAGCTTTTTTTAGGGGTGTATACAAGGACTCTGCAATTTCAAAGCCCTGCAAATCTGTGTTAAAAGCATGCATTTTGTATAAGATATGTTAGATGTTTCACAATGAATTGTTTCATTGCCGATATACAGTATATATTCTGCATATATAAACTAATCAGCAATGTCATCCCTTTAAAGACAACTATCAGCATTTATTGTTACTATAAAGGAAAAATTATTAATCCTGAAATAATATTAATAAATGCAAGTGGTAATGGCACAAAATCTGACAGATTTATCAGTTATAAAGACAAATGGCTCACTAATCTTTTCTGACATCTATCATAACCAGATGGTTTAAAAGGATACATTGCAGGAAGAAGTCTGAAAGCCGATGACAATTTGATAACTGACTAAATTAATTTTTAAAGGGACATTCTGGTGCAAACATTTTTTAAAGTTTTACATTTAATGTTAATGAAGTCTCAATTTGGAAATAGTAGTGATTCAGATATAGGGAAACGTTTAAAATCATTTCCCAAAGCTTCCTTTTGTAAGTGCCAAAACAACTTTCTATAAAGCCTTTCAGAAATGTACTATTGCTCCATTGCATATCCCGTGCCAACGTTCAATAAATATTCTCATGCAAATCTTGTGCACTAAATAGTGTTGCAATTACAAATGATCATATGGTGAGGCAATGTGAGATCACAGTGCATTTAAAGAGAATTCAAGGGTACTACAGCTTTTCCTTTGACCGGAAGGAATAAGTCACACAGACTAGTTTAAGAGGCAAAATGAATAAACTTGTTTTTTTCAGTTTATGGATTAAACAATGGTTTCATCTATATCTGTGTGTGTATATATATATACATACAATACACACACATTGTATACATATATCCATGGACAGCGCTGCGGAATATGTTGGCGCTTCATAAATAAAGTATAATAATAATAATAAATACATACATACATACACACACAAATCTTCTAGATTGGAAGTTCACATGAATAAAATCTCTTAAAAATATTGTATCATTGTTGTACTTTTATCTTTTGTACCCAAAATTTATGCTTACCTTATAAATTAATTTCTTTCATGGTGGTGAAGACTCAACAAGCCATTACTCCTGGCCATTAGAAGGAGGCAAAGATTCCAAAGCTCTAAGGACACATAATCCTTCCCACCTATCTGGTATTCCAGAATGGCGTATAGCCAAGAAATGAGAAGCAGAAAGGTAGGAAAGGACAAAGTAGGGAAAATGAGGTGCAAACTAGAACTGGTGCCAGAAAAAAAGAAAACAACAGTTGACTGTTGGTATGAAATAGAGCTGGAGGAAAACAATGGAGCCTGAACCATTGTTTAGGTATAGAGCCACTGAACTACATGAGTTCTTATTACAAACAAGAGAGTTCCTAGTATCTTTGTAAAAAGAGTCATAAACTGAAAAAAATGCCCTGAAAGGTAAAGTCTTAGAAACTGGAGATGGTCTAGGAAAATAGGAGGGAGGGCATCCTTCAAATTAAATGAAGATATAAATTGACCCTGTTGAATAGGAGGTAGACTTGTCCAGATTGTTACTCTTTAAAAAAAAAAAAAAGGTACTTCAAGGCCAGAATTGGTCCAAAAATTAAATGTTTCTTGGGAATAATGGAAAAGGATGGAAACAAATCCTACTACTAATGAAATTTGGAAAGTGTTTTCAAACCTAAGACAGAAGACACCTTTCTTGAAAAGGCCTTGAATTGAAACCAATTCAGTAATCCTAGGAAACTATGTTTAGAACCCAGAGATCTTAGACGAACCACGATCAGGCATTCTTAAAAACAAAACAAAATATGATGAAACACACAAAAAATGCTCCCCCTTCCATTGCCAAACAGTGTAATCCCTTTTACAGTGCATACAACAGAGGGTATAAGGATGCATTGATATGTAACTCCCAAGTGAATTAGCTGCCAAATCCACATTTCCATAATGACTAGAATAATTATCAAAAGTCTAAGTAATGAAGGTGAAATTAGTCTGTTAGGTATGTTTGTCCCATGGCTATAATGTACATCAAAATTAGTGCACCTACTAATAACCTGCGGGCTGTGTAAGTACATAAAACTTGCTCAATTACCTTGAGATTCAAAACAAAAGTTCAATAAATAATGGAAGGATATGTCTGCCCTAAGAGAAAGGTCTAATGACGAATCTTCAATAGGTCCTCCAATAAGAGAAGAAAACACAAAATAGTGTAATACGGTAACCCACTGGGCAAGATACGGTGATAGGACGAATGATTACTCACATTTGTTGGAGCTAATACAAGCTCTGTGTTATGCGCACACCTACGTTATACTGGTAGGCAAACAGTGACTCTTAGGGCGGAGCATAACCTAGACGGTTGAGGATATCAGTTGGTAAGCGGTTCAGTTTCTGCTCTCTATCCGCTTCCATATGGCAGTCTGGTTCACTCTGGACAGTATATATTAACTGTTTTCCATTTGGATCCCTTTGTACAATTGTTTTCACTGAGCATTTGTGCAGATTTTAAATGTTTTAAATTAATATTTTTACCCGATTATGCTGTGGTATACTGTTTGCCTACCAGTATAAAGTAGGTGTGCGCATAACACAGAGCTTGTATTAGCTCCAAAAAATGTGAGTATTCATTCGCCCTATCACCGTATCTTGCCCAGTGGGTTAATATTACACTATTTTGTGTTTTCCTCTCTATTTGAGGACCTATTGAAGATTCAAGTCATCAGACCTTTCTCGTAGGAAGGACATATCCTTCCATTATTTATTGAACTTTTGTTTTGCACCTGTTTCACACTTATTTCAGTTTCTTTTATTTTTGTACACTTATTTTACCTTGAGATTCACCCACTCTACTGCGATTCTAGCTGCAGAAAAGACTGCTTCCATGAAAAAGCCCATCCAGTGCGTTGCCAGCAACAGCAGAGGATATTACAAAGAGTGCACCCAGAAGTCAACAGGAGGATGCTAAGGCACAAGTACCCACGACACCTGTGGCAGACTAATGCAACAGGAGGAGGTTAAGGTACAAGTACCCACAACACCTGTGGCAGACTAATGCAACAGGAGGAGGTTAAGGTACAAGTACCCACAACACCTGTGGCAGACTAATGCAACAGGAGGAGGTTAAGGTACAAGTACCCACGACACCTGTTGCATATTAATGTAACAGGAGGAGGCTAAGGTAAAAGTCCCAACGACACCTGTGGCAGACTAATGCAACAGGAGGAGGTTAAGGTACAAGTACCCACGACACCTGTTGCATATTAATGTAACAGGAGGAGGCTAAGGTAAAAGTCCCAACGACACCTGTGGCAGACTAATGCAACAGGAGGAGGCTAAGGTACAAGTCCCTATGACACTAGAGGCAGACTAATGCAAGAGGAGGAGGCTAAGGTACAAGTCCCTATGACACTAGAGGCAGATTAATGCAACAGGAGGAGGCTAAGGTACAAGTCCCTATGACACTAGAGGCAGATTAATGCAACAGGAGGAGGCTAAGGAACAAGTACCCACGACACTAGAGGCAGAATAATGCAACAGGAGGAGGCTAAGGTACAAGTACCCATGACACTAGAGGCAGATTAATGCAACAGGAGGAGGCTAAGGTACAAGTACCCATGACACTAGAGGCAGATTAATGCAACAGGAGGAGGCTAAGGTACAAGTACCCACGACACTAGAGGCAGATTAATGCAACAGGAGGAGGCTAAGGTACAAGTACCCACGACACTAGAGGCAGATTAATGCAACAGGAGGAGGCTAAGGTACAAGTACCCACAACACTAGAGGCAGAATAATGCAACAGGAGGAGGCTAAGGTACAAGTACCCACGACACTAGAGGCAGATTAATGCAACAGGAGGAGGCTAAGGTACAAGTACCCACGACACTAGAGGCAGATTAATGCAACAGGAGGAGGCTAAGGTACAAGTACCCACGACACTAGAGGCAGATTAATGCAACAGGAGGAGGTTAAGGTACAAGTACCCACGACACTAGAGGCAAATGAATGCAACAGGAGGAGGTTAAGGTACAAGTACCCACGACACTAGAGGCAGATTAATGCAACAGGAGGAGGCTAAGGTACAAGTACCCACGACACTAGAGGCAGATTAATGCAACAGGAGGAGGTTAAGGTACAAGTACCCACGACACTAGAGGCAGATTAATGCAACAGGAGGAGGCTAAGGTACAAGTACCCACGACACCTGTGGCAGACTAATGCAACAGGAGGAGGTTAAGGGACCAGTCCCCACGACACCTGTGGCAGACTAATGCAACAGGAGGAGGTTAAGGGACCAGTCCCCACGACACCTGTGGCAGACTAATGCAACAGGAGGAGGTTAAGGGACCAGTCCCCACGACACCTGTGGCAGACTAATGCAACAGGAGGAGGTTAAGGGACCAGTCCCCACGACACCTGTGACAGACTAATGCAACAGGAGGAGGTTAAGGGACCAGTCCCTGTGACACCTGTGGTAGACTAGTGATAAACGTCTGCAAAATAATTACATTCACTGCCTAAGTACTCTGATACCCCATCTATGTAAATCCAGGAATCCTAAAAAGGAGAAAAGGTCTCACATAGGTTTGAAAACACTTTTTTGTTCATGAAGAAATTAGAGCACCTCACTTCTGCACCTTCCTTGTGAGAGGCAAAAATAAGAGTAGAATACTAGAGAGGTGGGAGGGATTTAATGCTCTTAGAGCTTTGGGAATCTTTGCTGTCTCCTGGTAATGGCCCGTGGACTCTCACCACCTTATGAAAGAAATATATATTTATAGAAGAAGAAAAAAAGACTCTCTCTGAAAGAATACATACACTTGCTCTGTAGAAAGAGAAAAGTCTGCTTTTGACCTTGGAAACCAGCAACGTGCACACCATTCTCACTGACAGCTCTTGCATGTGTACCACTGCCGCACATCATTGATGTAAACAACAGCATATACAAATTTTATACTGATTGGCTAACAGGGACAAGTAAACATTCATTCATTTTTAAAAACCGAAAGCATCAGAAATGCTTAAGTTTTTTTTTTGTTTAATAAAGTAAACTTAAAAAAAAAAAAGAAAAAAAAAAAAAAAGAAAATTCCCAACATTTATGTGCAATGCCTGAATGTATAATTATTTGCATTTTTTTTTAATATTGTTTTAATTAAGACAAGTGAAACTTACGCCTATTGGCTGAAAAATTAGTCCGTCCATTTCATGGCTGACCTCTCTGGCAAAATTTCCATCAAGCAACTGCAAGAAAATAAATGAAACACAAGAGTTACTAGAAAACCCCAAAATAAAACTATTAACACAAGTAGATTGAACAGTAATCAACTAGAACAGATCAAGATAAATGCTATGTTGCCATTATATGGAAAATTCTTTCAAGCACACTTTGGTCAAGAATACTATGTGTGTGTTATTAAGGGTTAACAGTTCTTAGTTATATAATACGATGAGCAAAATAAAAGCGTCCATGTTGGTCCAGACACAATGATTCAGAGCACAGTTTATTAAATTAGGTCCTTTGGAACCACCGACAAGCCATATGTAAAAGAAACCTTCTGTTGAAAAATAGATATTTAAAGGGGCAGGAAACCCCAAAAATGTAATTCATAATTCGGATAGTACAATAAAAAAAAAAAATTACTTTTATTATAAAATATGCTTCATTCTCTTGTTATCCTTCGCTGAAGGAACAACATTGCACTACTGGCAGCTAGCTAAACACATCTAGATAGCCAATAACAAGAGACAAATGTATGCAGGCACCAATCACCAGCTAGCTCCCACTAGAGTATGACATATGCATATTCATTTTTAACAAGAGATACCAAGAAAACAAAGCACATTTGAAAAGTGTCTTAAAATTCCATGCTCTAATTCTTGCAAGTTTAATTTTGACTTTCCTATTCCTTTAAGTCAGATTTGCCCACTATGGACTTTTGGTGGGTGTTGGGAAATATTTTATAAAAAAAAATTAAAAACAATTGACAAACCAAAACAAATAATTGTCTGATTAGAGAAGTGCTGTTCCAACCAGAACAAAACTGACAAGAGACACAGATCATAAAACAAAAATGCTAATAACCAGCAAAACTAGCATACCTAACTGCAAGATAGGGAATTAGTTTTCATAATTCTATAGGGGAAAAAAACTCATCTGCATGTCTTCATTTATCTTGCTAAATTTCCATTACCGCTGTTGAACCATGTGTTAGAGGGACACAGAACCCAAAAACATTTCTTTCATGAGTCAGACAGAGCATACAACTTCCCTATTTGCTTGTATTAAATAATTTGCTTCCTTCTCTTGATATCTTAGTTGCTGATTGCTGGCTGAAAATATTATACCTCTTGTCATTGGTTCACTAGATGTGTTCAGTTCTCAGTAATGCATTTCTGCTCCTTAAACAAAAGATACCAAAAGAATAAAGCAAATTTGATAATAGAAGTAATTTGGAAATGTTTAAATAGAAATAGATCCTTTGTTTTTTTTATTTACCAATGAAAACTAAATATAGTTTTAAAATAGACAACCCAGTGTATTGATCTAGGCCCATTTTAATAAATTTGATACCACTATTTGGCCGCCAAATATGACTATATAAAAAAAAAAGTCTGCTAGTATGAAGGGATTTTATTATTATTATTATTTTTTCATTTCTGTAGTGTAGGTATCCCTCTGCAAACACCTCTCTGATTCCCCCCAAAAAATCTCTCTGACCCTCTCCCCCCACTACTCCCTGCCATCTTTGTTACTGTCCGCCAATAACAAATTATACATATTTTTTTTTCCCTTAAATATTTTTTTCTGTAGTGTAGGGTACCACTCTCCACCCTCCAATATCCCTTTTTCTGTAGTGTAGGGCTCCCACTCCACAATATTTTTCTGTAGTGTATGGCCTCATCCCTCCAAAATCATTTTCTGCCCACTCGCCTCCCTCCTCCCACATTTCCCACCAGCAGCAACAGAGGATCGTTACAGATAGTGACACTCTCTGTAACAATTATAAATCTGGCTTTATATGGTAAGAGAGCACAATAAATGCTCACTTACCATATGAAGGCAGTTGCCATCTGCCCTCAGCTACAGTCTCTGCTGTCTAAGCTGGCAGCCTGGACCACAGTGTTGGACGCAGGTAGTGTGCTAGGCTAAGTACTGTGTAAAGTAGTACCTATGTCAACATGGTGCAAGGGGTTAAACAATGAGTAAAATATTGCATAAACATTTATACTTTTTATCAATCCATTTTTTTTCCACCTCCCTAACTTCTATGGTAATTTTTTCATGAGAGGAGGCCTGAGCAGACTAGAAAGTATACCAATATTACAGAATACCTCAACATTTTTATTTTGTGCTTTAACCCCTTTGTGCCCAGCAGAGGTGTTTAACATCGGAACCAAGTTCTGATGTATACATTTTATGCAAAAATGAAATCACAAGATCGTTGATGCGATCAGATGACTTCAAAGCCCGGATTGGGGACTGCCTTCGTTGCTAGACACGCCCCAAGTCCAATCTTGAGTTTGTTAAAAGGGGGAGGGGCTGCAGGAAGCCTTATAAAGTAGGACATTCCATGCCGCCCTTCAGTGTTAAAGCCCACTGCTGTGAGGACGGCATGGAACATCCTAACGGCATGAAAGGGTTTAAAGAGATGCTGAAAGACATAATCATCTGATGATGAGTTTTTTTAATCTATGCCTTGACCCTTTAAAAATAAAGAAAACAAGGGGTTACTGCACACCTCCTAACCAACAGGGTGGATACAAATAAATGATTTTAATTTTAAAAATAAAAAAAATAAAAATTTCATTTAAATAGGATTTTTTTTTTTTAAATAAAATGCTTCTTGAGGAAAATCTATCGAAAGTCCTGAGGATTGGAGTTGAAGAACCCTGTAACAGACCACATAGTAGACAGCTTCATATTTTGAGTTCTAAAATAGGATAAAAGATTTTCTGAGTAGACCAGAACAAAGAAACAAATCAAAATTTAAATGATATAATAAAGCAGCAATCCTGTCAGCAACAATTTCATTCTGTCAAGCAGATTACTATTTCCACAGTGCCAATGTTCTTCACTGCAGGGCACACAATTCCAGCCCGCTGTTCTGTGCTACAAATAAGACGGCCGGCGTTCCACAGAGAGTCTCCATGCCCAACTAAGCTATGCGCTGGATATAAACTATCTTGTTTTACTAGCAAGAGCATAACACAAATGTTAATGATAAGCACTTCCCTTACAAGCAGTCTACATAATGACTGGTGTAATGAACTGTTTTGAATAGTATATGAGTGACACACCAAGAATGACTAGTGTTGCATGCTGTTCCGACACCTACAAGTTAAGAATGTGTAGGAAGCACAATGCAAAACATAAGTGCGCACACAGCATGCGATATTATGTGTTGTCAGGTAATCACAAATCCTGCTGAAATAAAACAAGCACTAAGAAATCCCGCTCATTAGAAATGCTTCAGTCTGCTATTAATAAATAACCACCGATTTTGACAAGCGCTTATTTTGATTTCGCCCTTCACACAAAAGGTACACTTTAAAGCGCTTAGGTAGGAAAAGTTGTTGAATGCAGCAACAAAATGAAAACAAATTGGTGAGAGTACTACCGTGCTAATAGGCACCGAGTTACCAGGAAAAGGAGAGCAACCTTAGGAAAGAGTGAGTCATTAAAAAAAAAGACTACAACACATGTGAAAAAGTATGTAATGCTATTAAGCAATCAATAATTAAAATGTAAATTGCGATCTTCAATTAAAACATAATTATTTATCAAATTAACAAATTACTACTTAAAATAATTATGCAGTCAACTTTAATATTTACATTTTTATTTTTATTTTATCCACATCAAAACACTTTTTAAGCAAAATGAAAACATCAAATATTTACAAAAGTTGTGATTTTTTCAAAGTTTTACTTTATTTTTCCTCAGTTGTTTGATTAACTGCCCCCTCAAACAGTTCTAAAAAAGTATTATTTTAAGCTTCAACTAAATGGTAGAATCGATTAGGAATTGGGAAAAAATAATATGTTATCTTTATTTCAGATTAATATTTTTCTTAACAAATTCTCCCAGGCTATGGGAGAATTTAAGGTGCTCTAAACAGCAAAGAAAAGATGAGTATAAAAAAAATATTCTGACCTACATAAAATAAAAAGAAAGAAAAATTGGTTAAAAGCAGCGAAATATGGCAACTAGCATTAAAGGGACAGTCAACACCCGATGTAACTTAAAGCCATACCTTAGATCAGGAATAGAAGATGCAGCTACCCCGCATCGCATGTCGATGAGCTCTAACGGTATTGGAGTAATCAACGAAAATACATCGGTTTATTCCATGAAGATATGGCTGCCAAACTCCTCCCACTCCTCCGTCCCCTTCTCTAATGTCTTACCATGCTTGTTCCTTATTCAAAGGGTGATGGTTCTGTTTTGATAATGTGCATGTGCATTATCTTCTGCAAGCTTGCAAACCGACCAAGGATTTCATTGCAATTGGAGGATTCAATTAAAAAGAAGGTTTATACGTAATAGTGGGGGGAGTTTGGCGGCCATATTTTCAAGGAATAAAGCTATGCCTTTTCGGTGATTACTCCAATACCGTTAGCGCTAATCAGCATCGATGCGGTGTAACTGCATCTTCTATTCCGGATCTAAGGTATGGCCTTAAGTTACATCGGGTGTTGGCTGTCCCTTTAACACTACTATTAATGATCTTATTTGTTATGTTTCCATAGTGTAAGTGCTTTTTTTTTTATACATCTGCTAAAGTTCATGCACAGAAAACCAAATGCATTGAAAAGCAGACTGATACCAATCTGAAGGCAAAGCAGGTAAATGTAATTTACAAAAAACACACTTATGACAGACTGATTCATCATACAGGTTCTATTACAAGTGTAACAGTGATAGTAACACATGTGCAAAGTAATCAACCCTGCCAAGGAATGATGACCAAGAAACATCTCCAACACACAGGCATACAAACTAAATTCTGGTTTCCTCTCCACTTTTATATCAGTACTGGCTGGAAAATATGCAAGGGAAGTGAAGTGTTAAGCATAGTGTAAAGTATACAAGGAAAACCAAGTTGTCATCTTTCATAAATGTTGCAATAGCCAGGGTGGAATGAGCCTAGATTTGAACAATTATTTTGCTGTTTTGGAATGAGCCTAGACCTTAAAGGAAAATGAAAATATTTTTGTTTCTTCATTGCATCTATGAAACATAACATTTTTTTAAAGCAAAAAAAAAAAAAAAAAAAAGATTGAAATTGTTCTCTTTCATATGCATAATATTTTTCAGTTTAGTGTCCCTTTAAAAGGGACCCGTTTTGTAAGTTTTCTGACCCAATCGGACATCTGAATTAAGGAGAAATAAATAACAGACCAGATCATTTTATAAAGTAACTCTTATTTTTTCCCTAGTATTCAGATACTATGAAGGAACCATAATTTCAGAATATTCCAAAAAGAAAATACCTTTGGTGGAAATGAAAGGGAAGATCCACAGAAAAATAAACATATAAAAGAGTGGATGGCTCAGAAACATGTCTAGCTGTGCACAAAGCCATGAGCAGAATAGTTGTAAAAGATAACAACGTTAATGGCGTTTTTGTAAGAATGTTCAAAAGGATGATGCTAAAGAACTTGCAGAACCAAACTCATATTTCATGTAGGAACAGGACCTTTGTAGGCAGAGTGAAAGAATGTCACAATATCAAGATGAAAGGCAATCTTTCACTAGAGATAAACTTAAAGTAAGGACTCTGAACTTTCGGGAAATTAAGAGGACATAAAATCCAATAATAAAAAGCTACCACTGCACTAATGTTTATATATAACTGAGTATTTAACCTCAGCTAAGAAGTCAAATACATAGTTATTATTATAGCACCTGTCATAGGAAGGGGAGACCACTCCACCTCTGACAGTCAGTCAATCTGTCACAGACAGGGTTAATTAATTCAAACCACTATTACCGGTTTGCAAAACAAAGTTAACCAAACCCATCTCCAACAGTCAATTTACTGCAGGCAGGGTGAAATATCTGCCTCTGCCACTAGCTTGACACACAGATAAGACTACTTGCCAACTGTGACACAGGGAAAGTGCTGACATGAACGGGTCAACACCTTAGAGTTTCCAGTTGCCTTATCCCAAATCCTTACCAGGGTATAAAAATATCATTTATGATTACCTAATAAATTAATTTATTTCATGGTGGTGAGAGTCTACAAGCCATACTCCAGGGAATTCCACACCTGACCACTAAGAGCAAGCAAAGATTCCTAAAACTCCAAGAGCATGTAAAAACTCCCCTACCTTACTTGAAACTAGTCTAACGTATAGCCAAGCAAGAAGAGAAAGAAAGGTAGGAAAGAAAAAGAGCGAAAAAGGAGCAGGGGAAAAAAGTGCATACTTCAACTGCCACAAAAAAACCCCCAAAAAAAACACACAACAATAAAAAAAAATAATTAAAATCTATCCAAAAAAATCGGCGGGTCTCATGGACTCTCACTACCATGAAAGAAATTAAATTTATCAGGTAAGCATAAATAAGTTTCTTTCATAAAGGTGGTGAGAGTCCATGAGCCATTACTACTGGGGAAAAATACCCAAGGCGTGGAGTCCATGAGTAATGAGGGTGAGACTCATTTAGATATATTTTTTATTTTAATATAATTTTTTTTCATGCAGACATGATTATATATACACATACATATACACACATACAGTACATATACACACACACAATAATATTCAGGGAATATGAATAGACCGGTCCGGTCGCCAAATACGACTTAAATTCCTTGCGGGCAAGTAAAAATGTGAACTTGCCAGCCCAGACCAGCAACCTGACATTTTCCTAATTGGGACATCAGTAGCAGTAAAAATAAAAAAATAAAGCAGTCAAAAAGCCCTTCACACACGCACACATGGAAAGGAGGGAAGAAAGGGGAGGTTCTGTCTAAAGCATACAAACGACCTCCCCTTTTCAGCATGGCTCTCAATCTTCTTCTTGTCAGCTGCTAATTCCCGACCCTAAGGTTGTCTGCCAGGGAAGGCAAATAATATGCTTCTGTGCTAGAGCTGTGAGCACGTGTGTGAACTTAGTATGTGAGGTCAAAGTGCTTTCAGGAGGAGGTGTGTGTGGGGCTGTCATGCTAGTACACGGAGCAGTACTATGAACTTGTTCACTTTGTGCACATTATTTATGATCATCCTCTAATATAGGCAACTGCTGGGCACAGTGAGTGATCTTACAAAATACATTTTTTTTAAAGTTTCTAAAGAGCAATACTTACAGTTTTTTTGTGTGTGGATAAATGTCTGTGTGTGTGATTATGTAGGTATATATGTATGTGTGTGTGTCTGTGAATTTATATAAATATGCATGTGTGATTGTTAATATATCCATGTGTGTCTGTAATTGTGTGTGTGTGTGTGTGTATATATATATATATATATATATATATATATATATATATATATATATATATATATATATATATATATATATATATATATATTATATATCCTATATTATATATCCAAGTATATCTGTGTCACTTGGATGACAGATCTACTTTATTAAAGGGATAGTAAACCCAAACATTTTCTTTTATGATTCAGATAGAACATACAATTTTAAACAACTTTCTGATTTACTTATATTATCAAACTTGCTTCATTCTCTTGTTATCCATTGATGAAGGAACAGCATTGCACTACAGGCAGCTAGCTGAACACATCGAGTTAGCCAATCACAAGAGACAAATGTGTGCAGGCACCAATTAGCAGCAGCTCCCACTGGTCTATAATTTGTGTGTATTCTTTTTCAACAAGGGATACTAAGATAACGAAGCACATTAGAAAATAGAAGTGAATTTAAAAGTGTCTTAAAGTGCATGCTCTATGTGAATCATGCAATTTTAATTTTGACTTTCCTATCCCTTTAATATAATCTGTACATGTCCATAAACAATTATCAATTTGTCAAATTATATACATTATACTTGTATGGTTAAATAATAGGGTGGGGGAATGGGCTGCTCTGCCTTAAAATTATTGGGCCTGTTTTTGGTGTCAGTCTGACCCTGTGCAGATGCACTTATTTTGTGAGCACAATAACAGCTAGGTTTTTTTGTTTTTTTAATGCTACTCAGTTTTGCATTTGATATTTACCCAATTTACTGGCAATGCTTTGTGAGATTATATTAACACTCTTTTTTTTAATATATAAGATATATACACACGCACGGGCGAGTTTCTTGAGGGCTGGTAAGGTTTGTCATTTACGAGTTTTTGGGTAATCATAGGCCCTGAATATTTAATGTCCGGAAACAACTGCCTGAAGGACTTTCATACCTTTGGAAGCAAAAACATCAAAATGGAAAAATTTAGTAGGAGGTATGTAGGGAAGACCAAGTGAGCTACCTTGCAAATTTGATCAACAGATAGCTCATTCTTAAAAGCCCAGGAAGTAGCAATTAACCTGGTAGAATTGGCAGCAATAGATTTGGGAGAAGACTGCCCCCCCTCCAAGTCTTACAAATCAAAAGCTTGAGCCAGGAAGCTAACAAAACAGCTATTGCCTTCTGACTCTTTCTAGAACTGGAAAAATGATCCATCTTCTTAGACAGATCCTTGTAATTTTGGTTCCGCTGTTGCAAAATATTTAGTTGAAGAGAAAGTAGGTAGAATCCACCAAAATATATGACATGTAAAGCTGCTACCATGAGACCTACTACTTCCATGCTTTGAAGGAAGAGAGCTGGAGAAAAGCACACACCTTCTGCATTTATCTGTTACAGAGAGTTTCATTAACACAATCTGTTATGAAACCTACAAATGAAACTGTGATCTGAGTAAATCCTCTTTGGGAGGTTGATTCTCCAACCATGAATACAAAGAAACTGAATACCTTTGCTCGTATGTTTGTGTGTATTTTGGTGAGAGGGTACCTGTACCAGAATAGTGTCTAGATATGGAGCTAACACAATTCCCACAGGTGATGACCCGTGGAATCTCACCATCTTATGAAATAAATACACATTAGCTGTTACAAAATGAACAGGCCTTTAGACAAGCAAAAAATAAATCAGAAAATTAAATATCTTAGGCAGACAACTGGTGCATGTACTTTAAGATTTTGGTAAGAAAAATGAGACCATGAGAAAAAAAATAAAAATCTATTGAATCATTTGTGAGAGCAAAGCATTTGGCTGAAAGGCAAACTAATGAGAATACATACAAAATTTTCTAAGGAGTAGTCTGAACCTCCAAGAGATTACCACTAAGTCCACTACAAATGTCGCACAATTTCCCCTATCTTTTGAGTCAATTCCAGAACGCCCCATTATTATTTCCAATAAAAACATCCTAAGGGGAAATCCCTACCTGGAATCAATCTTCCGACTACTGAGAAAATCTGCCTAGAAGCTCAAACGACAGACAATGAATTGCATAAATTAACCTGAAATTAATTCCTGCCCATCTGAAGATACCTGCAGCTTTTCACATAGCAAACCTAGAATAAAGATTTATTGGTACTTGATATATACCACAACATTATTTTTACCCATCTGAATACATACATGGGCTTGATACAACAGGAGTGTATAGGAAGTATTTAGAGCCAGAAATACTGAGTTCTACAACATTTATTGGAATGGATGACATTTAGCTCCCATACACCTTGTGTATAGTCCAAACTGTGGCACAACAGAAAACACTAATAAACAGAGATCCTAGCTCAGATGGGCTGCCGAAAATTTCATCAAAAGGAGTACCTGTGTTTTATCATTACAATCTGAAGAAAACCTACAATGGATGAGATAAATTTGAGAAAAACCTAGGAAATAATGATTTCTTTGAATTAAGAGGATAAAAACAAAATGTATGCTTACCTGATAAATTTCTTTCTTTCTTGACACAGTGAGTCCACAGAATCAACCACAAACAGATTTGAATAAAATCCTACAACCTGTTCCTGAATCGGAACTGGAATAGATCCTGTATAAGAAGAGACGCCTCTCTTCTTATCTGGTTTACAGATAATCTGGAGAGGAGGAACCTGCCCCTGGGTGGAAAGTTTTGAATTCTAATTTGTAACCCAGGGATACGGCAAACCCTTCATGCTGACTTGGAATCAGCTGCTGGTTTATTTGATTGCTTCCCCTTATTCCAAGACTGATTGGGTTTCCAAGAAGGTTTGGACTGTTCCTGCTTGGAAGAGGAAGGGGAAGGCTTATCTCTGAAGTTATGAAAGGAACGAAAATTACTCTGACATCCTATCTGTCTGTTCCTCTTATCTTGCGGCAGGAAGAACCTTTACCACCCATGTTATCTGAAATGATTTCTGCCAGGCCAGGTCTAAACAAGCTCTTACCCTTGTAAGGGAACGCCAAAAGCTTGGACTTAGACAAAACATCTGCAGACCAGGATTTTAACCATAAGGCTCTGCGAGCTAGGACAGCAAAACCAGATATTTTTGCTCCCAATTTAATGACTTTGAAGGAGGCATCAGAGATAAAGGAATTGGCTAATTTAATAGCCTTAATCCTGTCCTGGATCTCCTCCAAGGGAGTTTCCGCTTGAATAGAGTCAGACAGACAATGCATCAAACCAGTAGGCTGCCTCACTGGTTACAGTGGCAATACACACTGCAAGTTGCCATTGGAGACCCTGATGAACATGCATCCTTTTTAGTAAGGCCGCCAGTCTTCTGTCCTTAAAAGAACAGTTATCCTCTATGGGAAAAGTGGTTCTCTTAGCCAAAGTGGAGATCGCTCCTTCCACCTTGGGAAACGTCTGTTATGACTCCTTGATAATAGAGTCAGCCACCGGAAAACAAGAAAATTGGAGATGGAGAGAAAGGGATTCCAGACTTCTCCCACTCCCATGCAATAATCTCTGAAGCACGGTCCAGTACAGGTAATACCTCCACCGCGGAGGGAACATCAAAGTACTTATTTAGCTTGCTAGATTCTTTAGGGTTGACTACCACAGTCATATCAGAGTCGCCCAGAGTAGCCAAAACCTCCTTTAACAACATACAGAGGTGTTCCAGCTTAAATCTGAAGGATACAACTTCAGCATCAGAAGGAGGAATTATACTGTCAGAGGCTACCGACAAGTCTTTCTCCTAAGATTTCTGAGAAAGAGCAACTGGTTAGCCAAAACTGGATCAGAAACCTTACTCATTGACAACTTCCGCTTGCGCCTTCCCTGGAGCATGGGAATGGCAGCTAATGCCGCAGAGGATACCTGGGCAACAATTTCTGCCTGCAAAGAGACTCCTCCAGGAGCATGAGAGGAACCGCAGGGCACTGCATGTGAAGATGACAAAGATTGGGGCATTTGAGGAGAAAGCTGCAGCATACCTCACACAGGAGAAACCTGAACAGCGTCAGCCTTAGAGAATGGTGGCTCAGAATAAAAAATAACAATCTATCCTTGTAAAATAAAGTTCTTTCAATACAAGAACAAAAAAGAAGAGGGGGTTCTACATGGTTGCTAAAAGAAGGCTTGCATTCAACAGATGGCAAGGCCTCTTGTACCATTTGCAAATAACAACAGTGTCAAAAAGCACACACACAAAAATTATTTTGAAATTCGACACTGTCTTTTTAAGGCATAAGAATTTTTAAACAATTATCTCAACAATAATACAGATATAATACAGGTATAACACCCCTATGTTGGCACCCTCTACACCTGAGCTAACTGCTGAGGTGCCTACCTGACCAGGATTTTGCCTAAGGGTAGAAAAGGATTGTTACCGGACCGGATCCCCCTAGAGCCAAGAGAAAGCGAAGTCGGATATATCCGATGCCAGAGCTGGTAACTTGATAAGTCACCAGTCTGGAGTCTCCTGTAATATGCGCTAGAAAGTACTCGCTCCGACTGTCACCACAGCAAGAAAAGGACCGCCTCTCTTAGTGAAGACAGAAGCGGTCCCGGCGGCCAATTTAAAATTTTAAACGGCAAATATTTCTTGCCTAAATTTACAAGCGCATGGTCGTTTTACACAGTGCTGGACCGGTTTGTTACAAGGGAGCTAGTAGAAATAAACTGAGCCATCAATGAGCCGGGTATTAACTCTGTAGTGCCCAATCATACACTATCTCCTCACTTCACCAGTGCCTACTAATCTGCCCAATATAGATCCCTACTAGGATCAATCTATAACGTCCCATTTTCTCTTTATATTGCAGCATGATTATAAGCTGCTTAAAGTGCCAGTGTCCCCTGATACTCCAAGGAAAAAAAAATTGTCACTTACCTGTGATATAGGCTGTCCGGCAGAAAAGATAGTTCACCTGGTATTAGAGGAAGCAGAGACCTAGGATAAAAGAAATGAACAGAGTAAGACTACTCTGGCATTCTGAGAGAGGGCAGCAACGTGTTAGGAAAATGCAGTGAGGCCCACCCCACAAGTTCCTAACTGCTTTAAAGCTACCACAGCCCTGCTGTAGAGACTAACGTGGAGTACAGCTAGACCTATATTGTGATGGAAGATCAGAGCAATCCTGCCCTGGCTTCAAAATAAAAAAATCTTGATAGAATAATCTTACATAGACACCTATAATTTCACCACCTCCTTGCACTGAAGGTTAAGAGAATGACTGGGGGTTGTGGGAAGGGAAGTGATACTTAACCGCTTTGCAATGGTGCTCTTTGCTTCCTCCTGCTGGCCAGGAGTGATATTCCCGACAGTAATCAACGATTCTGTGGACTCACCGTGTCTTATGAAAGAAATTGAATGATCTCATATGAAACCACTCAAATTATATTGCAATAATTAAATAAAATTTGAGATGTGTGCCATCAAACCCAGCATTTTGATACATGTGTTAGGGACCCAAGACAGCCAGAGAGGCAGTGGCCAACCAGAAAGAGCCATAAAACTAAAATGAAACTTAGTCTAAACATTTTATGCTTCTTTATACTAATCCTTGAAAGATAAAAGCCCTAAGATGATGGCAAAGCCCCTAAATCCAATAAAATATACTATGCATCACAGTATAAAACTGAGAACTGGAATGCTTCCAACTAGTACTAATGCTTCATAAGAATGCTCATAGACACATAACTAGGATGCAGAAAACAAAGTTGCAAAGGGAGAAGTAGGAAACCGGAGACTCGCTTGCAAACAAGTTTTTATTCAGCAGAAGTTGCCAGGTACAAAGGTGAGTAACTCAAAGATCACCTGACGCAATTTGTGCACATGCGCTTCATCAGAGGCTGAAGATCACAAGTAATGCTATGCCCTATATAGAGATCGCCGGCCAATAGACTCATAATGAGATCAGAGTAACTACCTGATAGGGTAAGTTAAAACTTAAAGGAACCGGTAATCCTAGTCTAAAAATATCTGTACAGGGCAATATGTAATGCAAATTTACCATATATGTTAGACAAAGGAGAGAAAAGAACTCCTAAGCCACAAAAGAAATAATAAAAAATATATAAAAAAGCACATACACATATGTGAGAACATAATAAATAAAGAACATATACAAAAAAAAAAGATATTCATAAGCATTAATTAAGGAGAACAAAACGAAAAATAAAAATAAATAATGACAAATGATTATGTACATTACTACTTTTTTTACTTTTTTACTTTTAATCTGGAACATAGTAACTAATAAGAATGCTGGTATGTTTAGACCATTTGTTATATAATACTATTCAATAAATAGGTCTACATCCATTCTCTTATTAATACCTTCAGGTGCCCTAGTGTGCAATTTAACAATCCAAAAAATGTCTTTCTTTCTAAGGTTCTTTTCTCTATCGCCCCCTCTAGAATGCATTTTGATTTTATCAATCCCTATACAAGAAAAATATCTAGAGCCTGGACCATGTAGTCTAAAATGTTTTGCTACAGGTGTTTTAGGTTCTTTATCATCAAGAGACCGTAAATGCTCGCGAATTCTGTCTTTCAAGGGGCGGGTTGTGATCCCAACATATTGCTGGGAGCAATAAAGACAATTGACCAAATAAATAACAAATTGGGAAGTGCAATCAATTCTATCCCTAATATGGAATGTTTATTGCGTGACACTGGAAGTGAAAGTATCTGTAACTATAATACAAGTTCATGCCTTGCAAGAGACATGGCCACACTTAAAGCATCCTACTTTGGAACTAAGCCAATTTGCATGGGTTACATTAGATGTAGGTTTACCTGCTAAGTTTTTCCTAGTTAGGTCTCCTATAGTGGGGGCTTTCCTGGCTATGGATTTAACTCCCTTTGTTAATACTTCTACTAGAGCATCATCCCCCTTCAATATAGTCAAGTTTTTCTTGACTACATTGCAGATCTGCTGGTATTGTCTGCTAAACTGTGTATTAAGCAGAGTAGTCTGACTATGGGGGTCTATGCTACCCTTATTGTTTGAGACTGTATTCATTTTCCTAGATGTAAAAAGTTCCTGTCTATCCATTTGAGAAACCTGTAGTTTTTAGGATGCCTGTCAAAAATCAGATCAACAAATATGGGCAATGAGATTAACATTTAGAAGAGGTATTTGGGCTGAAAAGACAGAGTGTATAGAAGTGAACATTTATGGTAAGAAGTCAGCTTGAGTGCATGATTTCTTTCAGATACTCAGAAAGCTTGCAAGCATTTTTATAACTACGAGGGCTTATCTAAAACCCTTTTTGTGGCTGATTGTTTGAACTAAAATAACAGAATTTATGCTTACCTGATAAATTACTTTCTCCAACGGTGTGTCCGGTCCACGGCGTCATCAATAACTTGTGGGAATATTCTCTTCCCCAACAGGAAATGGCAAAGAGCACAGCAAAAGCTATCCATATAGCCCCTCCCAGGCTCCGCCCCCCCAGTCATTCGACCGACGGTTAGGAGAAAAAAAAAAAAAGGAGAAACTATAGGGTGCCGTGGTGACTGTAGTGTATAGAGAAATACATTTTTCAAACCTGATTAAAAAACCAGGGCGGGCCGTGGACCAGACACACCGTTGGAGAAAGTAATTTATCAGGTAAGCATAAATTCTGTTTTCTCCAACATTGGTGTGTCCGGTCCACGGCGTCATCCATAACTTGTGGGAACCAATACCAAAGCTTTAGGACACGGATGAAGGGAGGGAGCAAATCAGGTTACCTAAACAGAAGGCACCACGGCTTGCAAAACCTTTCTCCCAAAAATAGCCTCCGAAGAAGCAAAAGTATCAAATTTGTAGAATTTGGCAAAAGTGTGCAGAGAAGACCAAGTCGCTGCCTTACATATCTGATCAACAGAAGCCTCGTTCTTGAAGGCCCAAGTGGAAGCCACAGCCCTAGTAGAGTGAGCTGTGATTCGTTCAGGAGGCTGCCGTCCGGCAGTCTCATAAGCCAATCGGATGATGCTTTTCAGCCAGAAAGAAAGAGAGGTAGTAGGTAATATTCTTGTTGAAAACAACCTTTGGAAGAAAACCAGGCTTGGTACGCAAAACAACCTTATCTGAATGGAATACCAGATAGGGTGGATCACACTGCAAAGCAGATAATTCAGAAACTCTTCTAGCAGAAGAAATAGCAACCAAAAACAGAACTTTCCAAGATAGTAACTTGATAGCTATGGAATGTAAGGGTTCAAACGGAACCCCTTGAAGAACTGAAAGAACTAAATTTAGACTCCAGGGAGGAGTCAAGGGTCTAAAGCTTGTACATCTGGCACAGCTGCCAGTCGTTTGTGTAACAAGACAGATAAAGCAGAAATCTGTCCTTTTAGAGAACTCGCTGACAATCCTTTATCCAAACCTTCTTGGAGAAAGGAGAGGATCTTAGGAATTTTAATCTTACTCCAGGAGAATCCCTTGGATTCACACCAACAGATATATCTTTTCCATATTTTATGGTAAATCTTTCTAGTCACAGGTTTTCTGGCTTGGACCAGAGCATCTATCACTGAATCTGAAAACGCACGCTTGGATAAAATCAAACGTTCAATTTCCAAGCAGTCAGCTGCAGAGAAACTAGATTTGGATGTTCGAATGGACCTTGTACTAGAAGATCCTGTCTCAAAGGTAGCTTCCATGGTGGAGCCGATGACATATTCACCAGGTCTGCATACCAAGTCCTGCGCGGCCACGCAGGAGCTATCAGAATCACTGAGGCCTTCTCCTGTTTGATCCTGGCTACAAGCCTGGGAAGGAGAGGGAACGGTGGAAACGCATAAGCTAGGTTGAACGACCAAGGCGCCACTAATGCATCCACTAGAGTCGCCTTGGGATCCCTGGATCTGGACCTGTAGCAAGGAACCTTGAAGTTCTGACGAGACGCCATCAGATCCATGTCTGGAATGCCCCATAATTGAGTCAACTGGGCAAACACCTCCGGGTGGAGTTCCCACTCCCCCGGATGGAAAGTCTGACGACTCAGATAATCCGCCTCCCAGTTGTCTACTCCTGGGATGTGGATTGCAGATAGGTGGCAGGAGTGATCCTCCGCCCATTTGATGATTTTGGATACCTCTCTCATCGCCAAGGAACTCCTTGTTCCCCCCTGATGGTTGATGTAAGCTACAGTCGTCATGTTGTCTGACTGGAATCTTATGAATCCGGCCTTCGCTAGTTGAGGCCAAGCCCGGAGAGCATTGAATATCGCTCTCAGTTCCAGGATGTTGATCGGGAGAAGAGACTCTTCCCGAGACCATAAACCCTGAGCTTTCAGGGAATCCCAGACCGCGCCCCAGACTGGCATCGGTCGTGACAATGACCCACTCTGGTCTGCGGAAACTCATTCCCTGAGACAGGTGATACTGGGACAACCACCAATGGAGTGAGTCTCTGGTCATCTGGTTTACTTGAATCTTTGGAGACAAGTCTGTATAGTCCCCATTCCACTGCTTGAGCATGCACAGTTGTAATGGTCTTAGATGAATTTGAGCAAAAGGAACTATGTCCATTGCTGCAACCATCAACCCTACTACTTCCATGCACTGAGCTATGGAAGGCTGCAGAATAGAGTGAAGAACTTGACAAGCGTTTAGAAGCTTTGACTTTCTGACTTCTGTCAGGAAGATCTTCATTTCTAAAGAATCTATTATTGTTCCCAAAAAGGGAACTCTTGTCGACGGAGACAGGGAACGCTTTTCTACGTTCACCTTCCACCCGTGAGATCTGAGAAAGGCTAGAACAATGTCTGTATGAGCCTTTGCTTTGGAAAGAGACGACGCTTGGATTAGAATGTCGTCCAGATAAGGTGCCACTGCAATACCCCTTGGTCTTAGAACCGCTAGAAGGGACCGAGCACCTTTGTGAAAATTCTTGGAGCAGTGGCTAGCCCGAATGGGAGAGCCACAAACTGATAATGTTTGTCCAGAAAGGCGAACCTTAGGAACTGATGATGATCTTTGTGGATAGGAATATGTAGATATGCATCCTTTAAATCCACGGTAGTCATAAATTGACCCTCCTGGATTGTAGGAAAAATTGTTCGAATGGTTTCCATTTTGAACGATGGAACTCTGAGAAATTTGTTTAGAATTTTTAAATCCAGAATTGGTCTGAAAGTTCCCTCTTTTTTGGGAACTACAAACAGATTTGAGTAAAACCCCTGACCTTGTTCCACAGTTGGAACTGGGTGTATCAGTCCCATCTTTAACAGGTCTTCTACACAATGTAAGAATGCCTGTCTCTTTATTTGGTTTGAAGATAAGTGAGACATGTGGAACCTTCCCCTTGGGGGTAGTTCCTTGAATTCTAGAAGATAACCCTGAGAGACTATTTCTAGTGCCCAGGGATCCTGAACATCTCTTGCCCAAGCCTGAGCAAAGAGAGAGAGTCTGCCCCCTACTAGATCCGGTCCCGGATCGGGGGCTACCCCTTCATGCTGTTTTGGTAGTAGCAGCAGGCTTCTTGGCCTGTTTACCCTTGTTCCAGCCTTGCATTGGTTTCCAAGCTGGTTTAGTCTTGGAAGTGTTACCCTCTTGTCTAGAGGCTGCAGGGTTGGAAGCCGGTCCGTTCCTGAAATTGCGAAAGGAACGAAAATTGGACTTATTCTTAGCCTTGAAAGGTCTGTCTTCCCCCAGTGATGTCTGAAATAATCTCTTTCAATTCTGGCCCAAAAAGGGTCTTACCTTTGAAAGGGATATTAAGCAATTTTGTCTTGGAACATACATCCGCCGACCAAGACTTTAGCCAGAGCGCTCTGCGCGCCACAATTGCAAACCCTGAATTTTTCGCCGCTAACCTCGCTAACTGCAAAGCGGCGTCTAAAATAAAGGAATTAGCTAACTTAAGTGTGTGAATTCTGTCCATGACTTCCTCATACGGAGTCTCCCTACTGAGCGACTTTTCCAGTTCCTCGAACCAGAACCACGCCGCTGTAGTGACAGGAATAATGCACGAAATAGGTTGAAGGAGGTAACCTTGCTGTACAAAAATCTTTTTAAGCAAACCCTCCAATTTTTTATCCATAGGATCTTTGAAAGCACAATTGTCCTCAATGGGAATGGTCGTGCGCTTGGCTAGTGTAGAAACCGCCCCCTCGACCTTAGGGACTGTTTGCCATAAGTCCTTCCTGGGGTCGAACATAGGGAACAATTTCTTAAATATAGGAGGAGGGACAAAAGGCATGCCTGGCTTCTCCCACTCCTTATTCACTATGTCCGCCACCCGTTTAGGTATCGGAAAGGCATCAGGGTGCACCGGGACCTCTAGGAACTTGTCCATCTTGCACAATTTTTCTGGGATGACCAGATTATCACAATCATCCAGAGTAGATAGCACCTCCTTAAGTAATGCGCGGAGATGCTCTAATTTAAATTTAAATGTCACAACATCAGGTTCCGCCTGCTGAGAAATTCTTCCTGTATCAGAAATTTCTCCATCTGACAAATAAACACCACATACTCTTCACCATCTCTGTGGAGATGCTACTTGTTCAGAGCAGCAAAGAGAATGACTGGGGGGGCGGAGCCTGGGAGGGGCTATAAGGACAGCTTTTGCTGTGCTCTTTGCCATTTCCTGTTGGGAAAGAGAATATTCCCACAAGTTATGGATGACGCCGTGGACCGGACACACCAATGTTGGAGAAAAAGGAATTTGTTTAGGACTGATATTACGTCCTCAAACTATGCAGCAGCAGTGTCTATGATTATGGCTTTTTAGCAGAAACGCGTAAGACCTGTCTGTTAGCCCATTCCTATCTACTTTAAAACATAATTTATGTAAGAACTTACCTGATAAATTCATTTCTTTCATATTAGCAAGAGTCCATGAGCTAGTGACGTATGGGATATACATTCCTACCAGGAGGGGCAAAGTTTCCCAAACCTCAAAATGCCTATAAATACACCCCTCACCACACCCACAATTCAGTTTAACGAATAGCCAAGAAGTGGGGTGATAAAAAAGTGCGAAAGCATATAAAATAAGGAATTGGAATAATTGTGCTTTATACAAAATCATAACCACCACAAAAAAAGGGCGGGCCTCATGGACTCTTGCTAATATGAAAGAAATGAATTTATCAGGTAAGTTCTTACATAAATTATGTTTTCTTTCATGTAATTAGCAAGAGTCCATGAGCTAGTGACGTATGGGATAATGACTACCCAAGATGTGGATCTTTCCACACAAGAGTCACTAGAGAGGGAGGGACAAAATAAAGACAGCCAATTCCTGCTGAAAATAATCCACACCCAAAATAAAGTTTAATGAAAAACATAAGCAGAAGATTCAAACTGAAACCGCTGCCTGAAGTACTTTTCTACCAAAAACTGCTTCAGAAGAAAAAAATACATCAAAATGGTAGAATTTAGTAAAAGTATGCAAAGAGGACCAAGTTGCTGCTTTGCAAATCTGATCAACCGAAGCTTCATTCCTAAACGCCCAGGAAGTAGAAACTGACCTAGTAGAATGAGCTGTAATTTTCTGAGGCGGAGTTTTACCCGACTCAACATAGGCAAGATGAATTAAAGATTTCAACCAAGATGCCAAAGAAATGGCAGAAGCTTTCTGGCCTTTTCTAGAACCGGAAAAGATAACAAATAGACTAGAAGTCTTTCGGAAAGATTTAGTAGCTTCAACATAATATTTCAAAGCTCTAACAACATCCAAAGAATGCAACGATTTCTCCTTAGAATTAGGACATAATGAAGGAACCACAATTTCTCTACTAATGTTGTTGGAAGTCACAACTTTAGGTAAAAATTCAAAAGAAGTTCGCAACACCGCCTTATCCTGATGAAAAATCAGAAAAGGAGACTCACAAGAAAGAGCAGATAATTCAGAAACTCTTCTGGCAGAAGAGATGGCCAAAAGGAACAAAACTTTCCAAGAAAGTAATTTAATGTCCAATGAATGCATAGGTTCAAATGGAGGAGCTTGAAGAGCCCCCAGAACCAAATTCAAACTCCAAGGAGGAGAAATTGACTTAATGACAGGCTTTATACGAACCAAAGCTTGTACAAAACAATGAATATCAGGAAGAATAGCAATCTTTCCGTGAAAAAGAACAGAAAGAGCAGAGATTTGTCCTTTCAAGGAACTTGCAGACAAACCCTTATCTAAACCATCCTGAAGAAACTGTAATATTCTCGGTATTCTAAAAGAATGCCAAGAAAAATGATGAGAAAGACACCAAGAAATATAAGTCTTCCAGACTCTATAATATATCTCTCTAGATACAGATTTACGAGCCTGTAACATAGTATTAATCACAGAGTCAGAGAAACCTCTGTGACCAAGAATCAAGCGTTCAATCTCCATACCTTTAAATTTAAGGATTTCAGATCCTGATGGAAAAAAGGACCTTGAGACAGAAGGTCTGGTCTTAACGGAAGAGTCCACGGTTTGCAATAGGCCATCCGGACAAGATCCGCATACCAAAACCTGTGAGACCATGCCGGAGCTACCAGCAGAACAAACGAGCATTCCTTCAGAATCTTGGAGATTACTCTTGGAAGAAGAACTAGAGGCGGAAAGATATAGGCAGGATGATACTTCCAAGGAAGTGATAATGCATCCACTGCCTCCGCCTGAGGATCCCGGAATCTGAACAGATACCTGGGAAGTTTCTTGTTTAGATGAGACACCATCAGATCTATTTCTGGAAGTTCCCACATTTGAACAATCTGAAGAAATACCTCTGGGTGAAGAGACCATTCGCCCGGATGCAACGTTTGGCGACTGAGATAATCCGCTTCCCAATTGTCTATACCTGGGATATGAACCGCAGAGATTAGACAGGAGCTGGATTCCGCCCAAACCAAAATTCGAGATACTTCTTTCATAGCCAGAGGACTGTGAGTCCCTCCTTGATGATTGATGTATGCCACAGTTGTGACATTGTCTGTCTGAAAACAAATGAACGATTCTCTCTTCAGAAGGGGCCAAAACTGAAGAGCTCTGAAAATTGCACGGAGTTCTAAAATATTGATCGGTAATCTCACCTCCTGAGATTCCCAAACTCCTTGTGCCGTCAGAGATCCCCACACAGCTCCCCAACCTGTGAGACTTGCATCTGTTAAAATTACAGTCCAGGTCGGAAGCACAAAAGAAGCCCCCTGAATTAAACGATGGTGATCTGTCCACCACGTTAGAGAGTGTCGAACAATCGGTTTTAAAGATATTAATTGAGATATCTTTGTGTAATCCTTGCACCATTGATTCAGCATACAGAGCTGAAGAGGTCGCATGTGAAAACGAGCAAAGGGGATCGCGTCCGATGCAGCAGTCATAAGACCTAGAATTTCCATGCATAAGGCTACCGAAGGGAATGATTGTGACTGAAGGTTTCGACAAGCTGTAATTAATTTTAGACGTCTCTTGTCTGTTAAAGACAGAGTCATGGACACTGAATCCATCTGGAAACCCAGAAAGGTTACCCTTGTCTGAGGAATCAATGAACTTTTTGGTAAATTGATCCTCCAACCATGATCTTGAAGAAACAACACAAGTCGATTCGTATGAGATTCTGCTAAATGTAAAGACTGAGCAAGTACCAAGATATCGTCCAAATAAGGAAATACCACAATACCCTGTTCTCTGATTACAGACAGAAGGGCACCGAGAACCTTTGTAAAAATTCTTGGAGCTGTAGCTAGGCCAAACGGCAGAGCCACAAACTGGTAATGCTTGTCCAGAAAAGAGAATCTCAGGAACTGATAATGATCTGGATGAATCGGAATATGCAGATATGCATCCTGTAAATCTATTGTGGACATATAATTCCCTTGCTGAACAAAAGGCAAGATAGTCCTTACAGTTACCATCTTGAACGTTGGTATTCTTACATAACGATTCAATATTTTTAGATCCAGAACTGGTCTGAAGGAATTCTCCTTCTTTGGTACAATGAAGAGATTTGAATAAAACCCCATCCCCTGTTCCGGAACTGGAACTGGCATAATTACTCCAGTCAACTCTAGATCTGAAACACAATTCAGAAATGCTTGAGCTTTTACTGGATTTACTGGGACACGGGAAAGAAAAAATCTCTTTGCAGGAGGTCTCATCTTGAAACCAATTCTGTACCCTTCTCAAACAATGTTCTGAATCCAAAGATTGTGAACAGAATTGATCCAAATTTCCTTGAAAAAACGTAACCTGCCCCCTACCAGCTGAGCTGGAATGAGGGCCGCACCTTCATGTGGACTTAGAAGCAGGCTTTGCCTTTCTAGCTGGCTTGGATTTATTCCAGACTGGAGATGGTTTCCAAACTGAAACTGCTCCTGAGGATGAAGGATCAGGCTTTTGTTCTTTGTTGAAACGAAAGGAACGAAAACGATTATTAGCCCTGTTTTTACCTTTAGATTTTTTATCCTGTGGTAAAAAAGTTCCTTTCCCACCAGTAACAGTTGAAATAATAGAATCCAACTGAGAACCAAATAATTTGTTACCCTGGAAAGAAATAGAAAGTAGAGTTGATTTAGAAGCCATATCAGCATTCCAAGTTTTAAGCCATAAAGCTCTTCTAGCTAAAATAGCTAGAGACATAAACCTGACATCAACTCTGATAATATCAAAAATGGCATCACAGATAAAATTATTAGCATGCTGAAGAAGAATAATAATATCATGAGAATCATGATGTGTTACTTGTTGCGCTAAAGTTTCCAACCAAAAAGTTGAAGCTGCAGCAACATCAGCCAAAGATATAGCAGGTCTAAGAAGATTACCTGAACACAGATAAGCTTTTCTTAGAAAGGATTCAATTTTCCTATCTAAAGGATCCTTAAACGAAGTACCATCTGACGTAGGAATAGTAGTACGTTTAGCAAGGGTAGAAATAGCCCCATCAACTTTAGGGATTTTGTCCCAAAATTCTAATCTGTCAGACGGCACAGGATATAATTGCTTGAAACGTTTAGAAGGAGTAAATGAATTACCCAATTTATCCCATTCTTTGGAAATTACTGCAGAAATAGCATTAGGAACAGGAAAAACTTCTGGAATAACCACAGGAGCTTTAAATACCTTATCCAAACGTTTAGAATTAGTATCAAGAGGACCAGAATCCTCTATTTCTAAAGCAATTAGTACTTCTTTAAGTAAAGAACGAATAAATTCCATTTTAAATAAATATGAAGATTTATCAGCATCAACCTCTGAGACAGAATCCTCTGAACCAGAAGAGTCATCAGAATCAGAATGATGATGTTCATTTAAAAATTCATCTGTAGGGAGAGAAGTTTTAAAAGATTTTTTATGTTTACTAGAAGGAGAAATAACAGACATAGCCTTCTTTATGGATTCAGAAACAAAATCTCTTATGTTATCAGGAACATTCTGCACCTTAGATGTTGAGGGAACTGCAACAGGCAATGGTACATTACTAAAGGAAATATTATCTGCTTTAACAAGTTTGTCATGACAATCAATACAAACAACAGCCGGAGGAATAGCTACCAAAAGTTTACAGCAGATACACTTAGCTTTGGTAGATCCAGCACTAGACAGCGATTTTCCTGTAGTATCTTCTGACTCAGATGCAACGTGAGATATCTTGCAATATGTAAGAGAAAAAACAACATATAAAGCAAAATTGATCAAATTCCTTAAATGACAGTTTCAGGAATGGGAAAGAATGCCAAAGAACAAGCTTCTAGCAACCAGAAGCAATAAAAAATGAGACTTAAATAATGTGGAGATAAAAGCGACGCCCATATTTTTTATCGCCAAATCAGACGCCCACATTATTTGGCGCCTAAATGCTTTTGGCGCCAAAATGACGCCACATCCGGAACGCCGACATCTTTGGCGCAAAATAACGTCAAAAAAATGACGCACGTATGACGCCGGAAAACGGAAAATAATTTTTGCGCCAAAAAAGTCCGCGCCAAGAATGACGCAATAAAATGAAGCATTTTCAGCCCCCGCGAGCCTAACAGCCCACAGGGAAAAAAAAGAGTCAAATTTTTGAAGGTAAGAAAAAAAAAAAAAAAAATGATTAATTCAAATGCATTATCCCAAATATGAAACTGACTGTCTGAAAAATAAGGAAAGTTGAACATTCTGAGTCAAGGCAAATAAATGTTTGAATACATATATTTAGAACTTTATAAACAAAGTGCCCAACCATAGCTTAGAGTGTCACAGAAAATAAGATTTACTTACCCCAGGACACTCATCTACATGTTTGTAGAAAGCCAAACCAGTACTGAAACGAGAATCAGCAGAGGTAATGGTATATATAAGAGTATATCGTCGATCTGAAAAGGGAGGTAAGAGATGAATCTCTACGACCGATAACAGAGAACCTATGAAATAGACCCCGTAGAAGGAGATCACTGCATTCAAATAGGCAATACTCTCTTCACATCCCTCTGACATTCACTGCACGCTGAGAGGAAAACCGGGCTCCAACTTGCTGCGGAGCGCATATCAACGTAGAATCTAGCACAAACTTACTTCACCACCTCCATCGGAGGCAAAGTTTGTAAAACTGAATTGTGGGTGTGGTGAGGGGTGTATTTATAGGCATTTTGAGGTTTGGGAAACTTTGCCCCTCCTGGTAGGAATGTATATCCCATACGTCACTAGCTCATGGACTCTTGCTAATTACATGAAAGAAATTATATTTTTTGTGGGTTTTTTAAAACTTTTTTAAATAAAGTTTGCTATTTTACATTACTGGCTACAGGATGTCCTCCTTTTTTGCTTCTATGCAGAAGCATGGCCTGAATAACCAGTAGATGGGGAAGACCGGAGAGCAAAGGGTGCAAGAAAAAATTAGATAACATATGGACTTATGGTCTGAATCAATTTGTAGTTTTGTGAAGCTTTATCACAATGTTATAGATTATAGATGATGAAAAGGTAAGGTCAGAGAGCATCAAGTGTTAGCCAGAAAGGTAAGTAAGGGAAGAATTATCAGTGACCAGAGAGTGCCAGGAGAGATCTAACATATTTAAATACAATCATGATTACCATGCCTCATTCATATGAAGCCAGTGTAGGTAATACCAAGCATTTTTAACCCATTTTTATTTGTACATTAAATGTACTTGTACCTGATCATATAGCAAACAACATAAACAGGTCATATTTTAATGAGACACACAAAGGTCCAACTATAATCTTTTTTTTTTTTTTTATAGAATACACAGGATTTTAAAAAATAAAATAGAAGAAAATTAAAATAGAAGTTAAAAAAAGAAGATTAATAACACTAATATTAGTATGCACATCTATATGTATGCTCAATTCCAATAAAGATAAATAGAAAAGGAAAAATAAGAAAATAAGTATAAGGGCGACCAATTGGTTTATAGGTAATTGTATCTTTTTCAAGCATTTCAGCAGGGATATTATAGCCATTTGCTATTGACTATTCCTGAATCAAAGTGACAAAAAAACTATGAAGTCCTATTTTATGAGAGAAAGAAAAAGAATCTATGTGTAAATCAATGGTAAATAGTGTTACAATAAAACCCTCACATGCAGAGCTAAGCAATGGGGGATATGGGGATTGCAAATGATGATCGTCTTTCATTGTAATATCTACAAATGCTGCTTTATGGAATTTCTGTCAACTGTTTTAGGTCAGGAATCAGAATCACAAATGGTTGTGCATTTTTAGTAATGTGTTATTGACTAAATCATGTTTGAGTCATTATATATATCTTCTATTAAAGTTTCAAATGCTTTGGTTTTGCTAAATAATGTCCAAAAGAACTGAAGACAATGGAAAGTAAAATCTATATTCAGGAAATGCAACTTTTGTGATATTTCTATGAGATAGTATTAAACATATTTAGGCTAAGACTTCAAAATAGCCCTCCTACACCTTTATCTTCTGACACTATAACCCAGTCTAAAGAACACAGTGTAACAGAAAACCCATTGTTCTCCACAGAAGCTTTTTCCAGCAGTGTGTCATTATGAAGTAGCTCGGTAAGGGCAGTGCATTACTTGCCAATAACATTTTCTGATATTGATAAATGCCATCCAATGCACACATTAATTTTCTAATATAACAAATTCATCTAATGATAATTTGTGCAACAAACATTTAAAATTAGCTAATGTTCCCCTAATATTGGTTCAAAATTTAGCCAGGTGGTCAGTAAAATAAGCCTGGTGGTGTGCTCATTATAGGGCCATTACAGTATTACCTGCTCTCATTCACCCTGCAAACCTATTTGTGCAATCACAGTAGATGGCAACATAAAATCTACATCCCTCTCATTTTCATATTAATAATCATAAAAATTGCCACTCTCCTCTCAAAATTGCTTCTTCAATATATCTAGTATTTCTAAATGAATATATAATTTGCTTCTGTAAATTGGCAGTGGAAATTGTAATGATTTTTCCACATTTGCTTATAAATCTCTCTTACTCTTTCTCTTTGCTCCAAATACATTTTATCATCAATGTTATATAATCAACTGTTTCTTTAATACATGCATTGTTTTTAATTCTGGAAAATTGATTTTAATAATGAAATAATTAATTTCCTACTAATCAGAATTAATCTTGTGTTTATCCCCCCTTTTCACTGTTTACTAAGCAGATAATTTGCTTTAGTTGTAACGATATCTTTATGTTACATACCTTATTCACCCCATTAATTAATGCTGACCAAAAATTGTGTATTTTTGGACAAGTACAAAAGCAGTAAATATTTGCAATTATCTAAGTTGTTCTGTTGATTCTGGTATCCCTTATTTATTCCATTTTACAAAAATATTATTTAAACAATGCACTTGGTTTTGATCTCTAATAATTATGTAAACAAAAAGGAGATTGAGAAATTTCTTCACACAAATTATTTACAAATCAAATCTATTTTTCTTTCCTAATCGTCAAATTCCTTGATTAGTTCTAGTACATTATGTTTATTTTAAAGGAATGTAAAAAGATTTGTATTATATTGAATTCAGTTTTTAATTCCTGAAATTATGTATTTTGATTTTGTTAACTATTAAATACAAGTCCAAGATAGAGCAATCTTTTTTTCTTTGGAATAGTTCTATGGTAAAACCTGGGATAAAATTGGAGTTGCCCAATATTGGCAAATAGTTTGAAAAGTCCCCTTTAAATTTAAGATATGTTTTTTTTGTCATGCAATTAATGGTTCCTAAAGGATGGTGATATTTATTTTAATTACTGGAAGTCTTTTAATCTGAATATGTGGTAATACTTTTAACGAGAATGAGTCAGGTAAATCTTGTTCGATCTGTGGTAAGGTAAAATGATTTGTTTCAACCAACCAATCCCTCATAATTTGCCGAATAGTGTCCAGTTACACAATAGAATGTTTGGGAGGGACAAAACCCATTTCTAGTTGACCTGAAAAGTTTTTGTAAGCCAATTCTTGATATTTGCCTATTCCATAAAAATGCTCTAAATTAACAATTTGATTTTAAAATACCCCCCCCCTCCCCCAATTACACACTGCATCAAGTACAGAAGCTTAGAACGGATGTACATCTTAATAATATTGACTCTCCCTTTCAAATTCACTAGACGTTTCTCCCATCTGTGGTTACTAGTTTAATTAGTTTATTACAATTAATATTGTACTAATCTTCTGGGTTGGATACAATTCTTACACCTAAATATGTGAAGTATTTTTATCTTCCCTAAAAATATTTGAGTTTTTTCCTTCTTGTGTTTAAAAGGGCATAAAACCCACAAAAAAATTTCTTTCATGATTCATTTAGAACATACATTTTTAAACAACTTTCTATTTTACTTCTATCATCACATTTGCTTCATTCACTTGATATGTTTTGTTGAAGGAGATGTAATGCACTATTGGAAGTTAACCCCTTCACTACCGGGGACGTGCCAGGAACGTCCTCCAAAAAAATACCCTTCGTGACCAAGGATATTCCTGGCAAGTCCTCTGGGGTTTCAAGCGGTGGAAGCAATCCTGATCGCTTTCAGACGCTTTTATGGTATTGCAGTGATGCCTCGATATTGAGGCATCCTGCAATATCATTTTTTTTTTACACACCGATGCAGAGAGAGACACTCTGTGGCCCTCTCTGCACCGGTAGCGATGGTGCCAATCATTGGTGGGTGGGAGCATTAGCAGAGAGACGGGTGGGCGGCCCATTGCTATCCGGCATCCAGTTCCTGTAAGTGCAATGTGCATGCCGGGGGCGAGCGTGCGTATATATGTGCGCGTGCATCAACCACTGCCACCAATGTTATTCGAATGGGATTGGAGGGAGAGAGAGGGGTGAAAAAACTAACGATTAAAGGATCTGGGAGGGGGGTATTGAGGGGGGCAAAGTCTTTTATTTTAATACTGGCAGACTTTCTGCCAGTACTTAAGATGGCAGGGACAATTGTGGGGTGCGGGAGGGAAGATAGCTGTTTGGGAGGGATCAGGTTGTTGGATGTGTCAGGTGGGAGGCTGATCTCTACATTAAAGCTAAAATTAACCCTACAAGCTACCTAATTAACCCCTTCACTGCTGGACATAATACACGTGTGGTGCGCAGGGGCATTTAGCAGCCTTCTAATTACCAAAAAGCAACACCAAAGCCATACTACTATTTCTGAACAAAGGGGATCCCAGAGAAGCATTTACAACCATTTGTGCCATAATTGCACAAGCTGTTTGTAAATAATTTCAGTGAGAAACCTAAAGTTTGTGAAAAAGTGAACAATTTTTTTATTTGATCGCATTTGGCAGTGAAATGGTGGCATGAAATATACCAAAATGGGCTTAGATCAATACTTTGGGTTGTCTACTAAAAAAAATATATACATGTCAAGGGATATTCAGGGATTCCTGACAGATATCAGTGTTACAATGTAACTATCGCTAATTATGAAAAAAAATGGTTTGGAATTAGCAAAGTGCTACTTGTATTTATTGCCCTATAACTTACAAAAAAACAAACAAAGAACATGTAAACATTGGGTATTTCTAAACTCAGGACAACATTTTAGAAACTATTAAGCATGGGTGTTTTTTGCTGGTTGTAAATATGTAACAGATTTTGGGGGTCAAAGTTAAAAAAAGCGTGTTTTTTTTTCAATTGTTTCATCATATTTTATCATTTGTATTATAGTTCATTATAAGATATGATGAAAATAATGGTATCTTTAAAAAGTCCATTTAATGGCGAGAAAAACGGTATATAATATGTGTGGGTAGAGTAAATAAGTAAGAGGAACATTACAGCTAAACACAAACACTACAGAAATGCAAAAATAGCCCTGGTCCCAGACAGTCAACAAATGGAAAAGTGCTCTGGTCCTGAAGGGGTTAAAGGGACAGTCAAGTCCAAAATAAACTTTCATGATTCAAATAGGGCATGCAATTTTAAACAACTTTCCAATTTACTTTTATCACCAATTTTGCTTTGTTCTCTTGGTATTCTTAGTTAAAAGCTAAACCTAGGAGGTTCATATGCTAATTTCTTAGACCTTAAAGGCTGCCTCTAATCTGAATGCATTTTGACAGTTTTTCACCACTAGAGGGCGTTAGTTCATGTGTTTCATATAGATAACATTGACCTCCCTCATCACTAGGGAACTTCTAGTTCTCCCTTGATGATTGAGATAAACCAATGTCCAATTGTGACATAAACATTAACTATTCCATCTGGAGGAATACGATAGATACAACTATCAGACTCATTTCTGGTATAAAACTCTTAATGTGTATGTCTGATCCGCTACATGACACTTTCTCGGTTACCTAGGAAACAAACAAAGCTTCAAAATCGCACCCTCCGAAATACACCAATAGGGACATACCATTTCCCACTACCTTATAAACATTGGGAAAATCACCCAATAGGATTAACGTACACGCACACACCCATTTCACACGGACGAAATCGCACAGAGGTTGGTCCTCTTATTATAAAACACATATTTGTGTGAATTATGCCACTAAGATTCTGAATATTAGGTATAATTGTAGGATGTATAAATAGATCTGTAATGAATGTGATCTTTGTAAATACAGACCGGAAGTTATTGTACAGGATAGACCGGAAGTAACTTCCGTAACTTGGACACGAAAATTTGTACACACAAATTATAGGCACATAATTAAATGCCGTAGAATTGCTAACCGATATTTTATGGCCATGATCAGCAGTAAACAGGAAACTTAGTTAACATAATTTTAACGAGTAACTAAACAGGAAACAGAATACTGCGCAATCACTTCCGGTTCATATTTGACAAAAGGGTATAAAAGAGTACCCAGGACAATAGAATCCAGTCTTGAAAAAGGTCTAGCACAGACCGAAACGCGTCGACTGGTGAGTCTAGCTCCTTCTTATTACTTTGGGACTTTACGCTCTGCACTATTGTGTGTTTGTTTTCCATTTTTAGGTTTTTCGGGTCGGTCGGGCCCTTGATGAAAAATTTACTTTTACAGCACCATCACCTGGTATTATTTCAGGCTGCCACTATTTCACAGGAGATAACAGAAATTTATCAGGAACACAGCAATATATTTTTTATTACAGTGGCCACTGTTTCTTCACTCCTTTTTTCACGTTAGGATTGGTTGGACTGAACATTATTTTCCAAAGGACTGTTTTTGTTTGCCATTGTTTTTGCTACTGATCTATTTTATTTTTTATTTTTATTTTTGATTGATTTATTGATTGTACATTTTTGTGTGATTCACTGAATGTCACACCACTCACACGTGCCACTAACTTTGATTATTAGGTTACACTAATATGTATGTAGGACACACATGAAAATTTCTTTTCACATTACTGCCACCTAGGTTTAGCATTTCTATCACCACCTTTAGCAAGGTTGAGCATCCTCCTCTCCAATCTTTTGTTGCATCACCACTGCACATCACATTTTCTAATTAGTCTCTGGGTGATCGTTACTGATATACCGAGGAACACACAAGGTTTTCCTACAGCCCCTAACGAGGCGAGCCCCACCTGTAGCAAGGTGATAGAAGAATAAAGATCCCATAATAGGGGGATCGGTCAGATAAGGCGCAACCTGTGGTTTTAATTCAATTTATTTTATTGTATTTATTTTACGTTTTTCAATTGTAACATGGATCCATGCTTGTAATATTAAAGTGTTATTTTTATATATAGTTGTTAATCTGTTTTTACTAGCTCTAGACCCGGCCTTATAGGCGCTTTGGATCTTTTTATCTTATCTCTATTATATCTATTGACTACTAGGAGTCAATACCCAAAGCTAGGGTCACTTTGGGGTAGGCGCTGAGTGTATCACCCACTGTTATCCGGGGTTAAAGGGACAGTCAAGTCCAAAATAAACTTTCATGATTCAAATAGGGCATGCAATTTTAAACAACTTTCCAATTTACTTTTATCACCAATTTTGCTTTGTTCTCTTGGTATTCTTAGTTAAAAGCTAAACCTAGGAGGTTCATATGCTAATTTCTTAGACCTTAAAGGCTGCCTCTAATCTGAATGCATTTTGACAGTTTTTCACCACTAGAGGGCGTTAGTTCATGTGTTTCATATAGATAACATTGACCTCCCTCATCACTAGGGAACTTCTAGTTCTCCCTTGATGATTGAGATAAACCAATGCCTTGACATTGTCTGATTGAAAACAAAGATGAGTCTTTTCAGAAGAGACCAGCTCTGAAATGCCCTGAAGATTGAATGGAGTTCCAAAATATTAATTGTTAACCTCACTTCTGAAAAGACCAAACTCCCTGTGCTCTCCTGGACTCCCATACTGCTCCTCAACCCGAGAGACTTGTGTGTGTTGAGATTATTGTCCAGTGTGGATGAACAAAAGGATGCCCACAGAAACATGGACTAGTGATCAATCCTCCAAGATAGAGAATGTATTGTTTTGATATCCAAGACAATTCTTTAAGAGCTGAGTGTAGTCCTTGTACCATTGACGTAGCATGCAAAGTTGAAGAGGTTTAGTGTGAAACCAAGCAAATGTAATGGCATCCGTTGCTGCACTCATCATACCTAGCACTTCCATACATAGAGATACTGTAGGGTTCGATTTACCCTTAGATTTTTTATCCTGAGAAAGGTACCTTACCCCCCCCCCAGTCACTGTAGAAATAATGTCATCCAAATAAGACCTAAACAATACCTTAAAGTCTAGATTTATAAACCATTTCAGCAGGCCATGATTTAAACCACTACACTAGAAGCAGGTAAGGGAAATATCCTCTTAAATTTTGAGGCCAGATCAGTCTTGGACTACTTGTTTATTATTTCAGTAACAGCCTCTGGAACCGGAAAAAAACTTTGGAGTCTTAGCAGCAGGTTTGAAAATCAAAACCAATTGCTTAATAGATTTTTCTTCAGGTGGTTTGGGGTCTTGGACACCTAAACTATAAAAAACCTCCTATAGTAGAGTACAAAGATGTTCAAGTTTGAAAATTAAATAGGATGATTTGGTGCCTTGATCAGTGACTTACTCCTGATCATCTGAAATTATTTCACCTTTAAAGACAAATCTGAGGTGTCAGAGTCTGATTCGTTGAGAAGCTTTTAGCTGATCTGATCTTTTGAGATTCAGAATTACTAGATAAATTAACTGTAGCTTGATTGTCAGAAACAGACTATTTGCTCTTACCTGGAGAAGGTATAGCCGCCAACATCTCAGTAATTGTTGAGTGCACAAAATCTTTAAATCCTGGAGCAAAATCTGAAGAAATCCCTTGTACAGACCAATAAGAAGGAGGGATAGATTGTAAGACAATTGGTTGTCGAGCTTTTGTCCCAAACATATGTATACAGTCACTCTTAACAAAAATTCCTATCCAACTTTCCCTTCAGGCATATGCAAGACTCAAAGCAAAGCTTATAACACAGTGTCCCCTTTGCTAGACTCACGCTTCGCATGTAGTGGAAGGACCTCCGCTGCTCCTGCAGTCCGTAGAGAGACTTGCTCCCAACTCCTTCACTCTCACTCCCAGCATGTTTTCATGTCTCCATGTATGGTAACGTCCACCAACCTTCCAGGCGCTCTAATGACGTCACTGTGCAGTGCCTGAAGCCTGTGATGGGGCGGATAGTATTGGCAAATCACTAGTGCGCTGCTTCAAAGGAATTGTAAGGATCGGCTGGGATACACAAACAGCAGAAAAGAAAACGATCCACTCCTCAAATGTTGTAAAATAAAACGTCCAAATTTTATTAATGCATTAAAAAGTGGTACTGGGAAGCACCTTACAGAACAAAGTGTCAGAGCAGGCGCAGCACTAGGCTAGAGGGATAGATTCCCTTAGAGAATAGAGAGAGCATTAGATTAGTTAGCATGCATAAAATGATCAATACATCAATTGCAAAGTTGAGCTGGGAGAATCACAGTTACACGTTTACAAAAATCACACTTAAAATGAGTACGTGTTCAGTAGATCTACCTTCAAACAGTGTTCATTATGACGGCAAATTTTGATTAAGTCTTAGTTTTAGTCTTTTGACTAAAATGCCATTTTAGTTTTAGTCGTATTTTAGTCATCTGAATTGTTTTAGTTTTAGTCTAGTTTTAGTCAACTGAATCTCCAGTAGATTTTAGTCGACTAAATCTCCAGTAGATTTTAGTCAACTAAAATCTAAGGGGCTTAGTTAAAGTGTAATGCATTATTTAAGCATTTCTCTATAATTTGCAAACTCATTATATACTCCAGGAGTAAACATAACATCTGATATTATTTATGGTATTAAGGTTTAAACATGCAATACAGACACAGATTTAGCCGTTGTGATACATAACATCTTTATTAAACTTAAAGGGCCAGTAAACCCACAAAATAATGTTATATTATTTTGTGGGTTTACTGGTCTTGCTCTTGTTATCCGGGTTATTCTGTTTTTTTTCCCTGGGAGGTCTGTTTTTTTGATAATCAGACGAGGAATTTATGTTCCTGGAAGATTGTTTAATCTAAACATTGTGGGGTCCGGGTTCTTGTCCTGATCTTCCGGTTGTCGATGGTTTTTCTCTGCGTTTACTCTTTGTGGATCCGGCTGTGGGATGTTACCGGACCTTATGATCCTAGGACTGGCCTGGGGGTTCCAGTTTCCGGGGTGCTTGGGTTTAGCCCTTGTTCTGGCTGTTCTGTTTTACAACTTGGCCAAATTTACTGAGAGCCAGGGCTCTTTGGGGCTTGTCTTGTGCGGATGATACAGTTCCCTTGGGACAGCCAACTAATGTGACCTGATGGCGGGCTTTCCTGCCTAGCAAGCGGAAGGTTTGCTAGGCTGTTTCTCTTGCGCCTGGTATGTGCGCTTGCACAATGGTGTTTTAAGGATTTTTTTCCGTGTTCGTCAGTGACGTGGCCTTGTGTTCTCTCGGTTTTTCCTTCGACTTCCTGTCTTATGGGCAGGTGTTTATTGATGATCTCCTCTTCAGGGGGCTCATTGTCCTCCTTACGGAGGTGTGGTTCCTTTTTTTAGGGGCCTCTCCTGTGTTCGGGAGGTTGGAACAGATGTTTTATCTGGTTCGGGGATTGGTCTGCTCTTTGAGTTGTTCCTTTCCATCTGGGGAGCTGCTGTCTCTGCATTGAGACCTAGTTGGGTGGCTTTGCTAGATCTTCTTGGGTCTAACGCCTGTTCGATTGTCTCTAGGTTGAAGTGGCTGTGTCCATTCTTCCACCCTTTTGGGGGCGGTCTTGGGGCTCCTTTCTGTCCCCTTGCTTTCAGATCTGCTGTTTCTTGGGCTGATCCGGCTAGGTATAAGATCTGAGATCTATTGTTCATCCTCAGGTATTGGGGGTGCCAGTGGACCTTTTTTTAGAGGTTCTGTGCCTCTCCCCCTTTGAGATTTGTGAGTAGGCCTGGTGGCCTGGATTGCCTGGAGTGTGTCCTCTGTCTTGGAGGTTGGGCAATCTGATATTCTGTTCGGCCGCTTTTTCCTTACGGATAGTGTTTACTCCATGTCTTCATACGAATGGCAGCGTGCTACTGGACTCAGATGTTTATCTTTCTGAGTGTGCAACTTGTAATTTTTTTGTTTGCTTAGTCTCTGAGTTCTGGCATTTTGAGGACTTTGTCTTCAGTGGTCTTTTTTCGGTGCTATTGCACAATGTTTGGGAGATGTTTCTTATCCTTGATAATGCCCGGTTGCTCCTTGTGGGTTGGGCATTGTCTCCCCTTGTTCTCGGGATCCATTCGGGTCTCCGTGGACTTGGCCTTCTTTTGAAGGGGTTTTTTCCTTATTGGATCTTGTTGTACCTTTTGGGTATCCCTTTGGCTCACCCTTGTCCTCTCCCTTTTGGGGATTTTGGTACTATACTAGAAAGGGTTGTGTGGGGACCGACTGCTGGGCAATGGTTCTCCTGGTGGAGTGTTGGCTCAGTGAGTCTGCTTTGCGGTCTCTAGTTAGGCTTTCAGACTATCTGCGGGTCAGTGTCCTTGGGGCCTTTTCCTTCTAGTTTTTTTGCCCGGCCATGCCGGAGCGGGGTTTGGTTGGGTTGTGGTTTTTTCAGGCCTGGTGCCCTCAAAATGGGCCACCTATTGTACCCTCCCGTTTTTGCATTCTGTGTCCTATATAGCTTGGGTATTGTTTTCCCAAAAGTAATGAATGCAGCTGTGGACTCTTTCCATTTATGAAGAAAAACTTAAATTATGCTTACCTGATAATTTACTTTTCTTCAGATGGAAAGAGTCCACAGCTCCCCATCCGTATTTTTTCTGAAGGGCGTCTCTTATTTTTTATTCTTCTGGCACCTTTTCACCCTGGAATTTCTTCTACTGTTCCTTGTTCCTCGGCAGAATGACTGGGGGATGAGAGAAGTGGGAGGAGTATTTAAGCCTTTGGCTGGGGTGTCTTTGCCTCCTCCTGGTGGCCAGGTTCTTAATCCCCAAAAGTAATGAATGCAGCTGTGGACTCTTTCCATTTGTAGAAAAGAAAATTATCAGATAAGCATAATTTAAGTTTTTAAATGTAATGAATGCAGCTGTGGACTCTTTCCATCTGTAGAAAAGAAAATTATCAGGTAAGCATAATTTAAGTTTTTAAATAACAGGCAGTCGAATTGTAGAGGATACTGTTTGTGCTTATGGTTTACATTTTATTATGTAAATTCATTCTGATTAATTAAAATACTCTAAATCAGTCTAATTTTAACAGTACATATTTTTATTCCAAATATCAGTAAACATTTTCAGGATCTAATAAGATTTTTTTAAACTTGTCTATATTGGTTCAGACTTTTTACTTTCTTTCTTAATCAAAGAATATTTTTTTTCTTATGTAGATAAGGTTGTTACTTTAGATTTAAATCCTAATTAGTAAGGCAATGCAGTTAACTATTTCATCTATTTTATTGTTAGACTAAAACCATTCAAAATGCTACTTATAATTTGAAATTGTATTTATTCCATGTTCATCCGAACCGCTGTATTCTCTCAAAATTATTTGTTTGTCTTACCACTAAGGCCATGGAATGGTGCAATGAAACGTTCATTGTGGCATTGTGACCTTGTGACCTTTTTCATTGCCACCTAAAAATTTGTAGAAAGTGATGCTATGCTGTATTTGGTTATACCAGCTACATTGTATTAAAGGAATACTAAACCCATATTCAGATAGCGTATGCAATTTTAAGCAACTTTCTAATTTATGCCTATGATCAATTTTTCTTCGTTCTCTTGTTATCTTTATTTGAAAAAGCGGGAATCTAAGTACGGCTATTCTATTTAGGAAGAATTTATAATATAAGATATTTTCTCACAATCTTGATGCACAGGGAAGATTGCATAAGGTGGTTAGAGTCCACAAGCCATATCTCCACAAGCACGTAATACCTCACACTTCTCTGGTATGCCATACATTATTTTTCTGTGTTACAGTAATTATATTATAAGGGTTAATTATTTTATGTGTCTGTATTTCCTACGGTTAGTAAATGGAGCATACTTAAACTGTTCCTACATCTATGTCTTTTGAAGGCAGTGTTAATTTTGTCGACTAAAACTAGACTAAAATGAGTATAAAACTAAGGAGAAATTCTGATGACTAAAATACGACTAAAACTAAAATGGCATTTTAGTCAAAAGACAATGACTAAAACTATATCAAAATGACATTTTAGTCAAAAGACTATGAATAAAACTAAATCAAAATCAAAATTTGCTGACAAAAACATTTTATGCAAGGTGCTATAATCAATCCATATCTAATAAGTGCTCTCTTGTAAAATTTACAAAACTTAATTTCATTAAATTTTAAGATAAAGACATGTTATATACCACAACAGTTAAATCTGTCAAATCTGTATTGCATGTTCAAACCTTAATACCATAAATAAAAACAAGTTAATAAACCTTTACTCCAGGAGAATATAATGAGTTTTGAAGTTCTAGAGCAGTGCCAAAATCATTGCCGAAAAATCTTCGAATCTGTGAACAATCAATTGATTCTTCCTATAGAAATAAGCATAACCAACGAGGATGGGGTTTAAGCTATCCTGTGCCTGTGCTAGCTGCAGAAACTTTTTGCTGTGTTGAGTTACTTGATACTTGTTTTAATTATTAACAGAGAACTGCTAAAGTTTTTATATTGGATAATATGTGCAATACAGCCAATACAGTTTACAGTTTTGGTTTTCTGTTTGTTTATGAAACTTTCATTTTAAAGTGCCAGTAAACCCACAAAATAATGTTATATAATTCTGCACACCCCTTGCAGGAGCCCAACACTCCAAGAGCTAAGGCCTCCACGGCCATAAAAGGCCACTAGAGCTAACAGGCGTCAGAGCAACAGTAACATGATTGTGCTTGAAAAGTGCGGCTAATCCCCCTTAAGGGACACAAGGTGCTGCACATTTTATCCATCTCGAAAGGAGGAAAGGCTGAGTAGACCTCACCGGGGATCGAACTAGCAACCCTCGGTTTGCTACAGTACAGAGTAGCCACAGAGCATTAGTATGCTGAGCTAGCTGTCCAGCTAGCCACAAGCTCCAGAGACAAGGGGAACAGTGAGGACAAGTCACCCGAACAGAGCAACAGCAAGTCTCCACATCACCTCAGATTCGAAGTCAGAGGACAGTAAACATGGGTTTGGGTGCCACCTGGGTGGCAATACCTGAACCATCTGAGAGGAAAACCACTAGGACCTCTTCTATCCCAAGAAGGAGATGCAGAGCATTCCCAACACCGGGGAAGGACCCCTGATCGGAGCCCAAAAAGACCTCACTGTCTAATGTCCCGAAAAAGGAACAACCAACTCCTGAAAGGGAATCCAAGTCCCCCGAAGGTGACCCAATCCATAAGGAGAAACGGACCAAGTCCAAGAAGGTCTCAATGAAGAAGAGAAACACTAAAGGAACAAGTCCAAAAAGGACAATTCCCAGGGCCTCCTAAAGGCAACACCGCCCCGACCGGCGGAAAAGAGGCGCTAAACCCTCTAACCTTCCCACCACGTGGGAAGGAATACTCTAGGTTCCGAGGGTATCGGAAGTAACAGAGAGTGACAAAGCAAAATTCACTGACCCAGTCACCAGAAAGACGGCTATTTAAGGACTGAAACAATCCCGAGAGCCGGACCTGCAAGTCCTCTTGAGAATGCTTAGCTGAAACTTGTAAAACAAATAACAAGAAACATATATAATATTGAGAGCACTCGGCACCCCAAACTGACCAGCAAGGTATAATAGGCACCACGTGTCTGAATAAGCCGTGAGACAGAAGATCTGAACCCAAGCAGGACCAGCCTGCAACCAGGGTCATAACTGCCAAGCCGGCTAAATCCACCCACAGAGAGGGAGGAAGAAAAAACAGACAAACATGGGACTAACGTGTTCCGAACAACTTCCGTAGAAGCAAACAGCGAGTATTGATCACAAAGAAAGTTCCCACAGGAAACATAGTATGAAAAATAAAAATAAAATTCATCCTAACTGGATAAAATAAAATGACAGGCAACCTGAAGGTTAACGCCCAAGAAGAACAGAAGATCCGAAGGACCAGCCTAACGGAAACCCTGTTCCTCCAACAAAGCTGGGAAGGATCTCGATAACAAGACTTTAAAGGGATTACGTCACCCCCCCCATGTCTAACGAGGTGAGCCATTCGAAGGAGGAGATGGATGAGTCCCATAGCCGAGAAGGATAGGGTCCCCAAACAGCTCAAAAACGTTTCTGAGTAGAACACGAAAGCGAGCCAGCTTGTAACGAAAGGCACAACACTCAGGAACAGTTACACCCACAGGGAACTGCACATGCCCTCCTGTGGCCAAGAGACCTGGGGCAATCGGGCACAAGCACAATCGCAAATAAACATCTGGACTTTGTAGACAAGCAAGCAGCAAAAGCATGTAAAAGCGAAAATGTGCCACAACCTCCGGGGGGAACAATCCACCCTCTGGAAAAAGGAGGAAAAAACATAACCTGGGTTACCCGCATGTGTAGTAGTAGTAGGGAGCAGTAGGGAACTTGCCTCCCGGAGGACAGGGCCCCCCAAGGCCGAGGAACAAGGCGCTCTAGGACAGCCTAAAGAACATAACTGACTGACCTGAGTCTTTGGGGCCAATTCGCATTCTTCACAGGACAAAGAATCTGAAAGTTGAACAATCTCAACATCAGCATCCTCCATAACTGTATAAAGGATACCAAAAAAAAAAGGACTATATATAAAACAACCTAAATGGCACCTGACACCCACTATGGCTGGGGCACTCACCACCTCCTATGAACCAGACACCACTGGACTAGAATTCTCAGTTGTCACACCGTCAGGAATGCGGAAATGGGAGACCAGAACGTAAACACGCCCGGTCAACAAGGTGAACCGTACAGTCCAAAAAAAGCACGCCCAACCGTAAGGTCGCGTCACTTACGAAAGGCCGTTATGTCCCAAAAAGCCACGAGTCCAGTTAACACTACACATAAGCAGATTGAATCACATAAACATGATGCAGAAGTGCAGCCAGCAAGGAAAGTCAAATGCTTGGTTGCATTGGAAGAGGTTTTAGTAGCAGAAATAGCAAGGTTCTTATGCCACTTTACAGATCATTAGTTAGACCAAATATGGAATACTGTGTACAGTTCTGGAGACCATATCTTCAGAAAGATATAAAGAAACTAGAAGCTGTCCAAAGGAGGGCTACTAAAATGGTACATGGTCTAAAATATAAAACAAAGAAAGACTCTATGATCTAAATATGTATAGTTTAGAGGATAGAAGGGAAAGAGGTGACATGATAGAAACCTTCAAATATATGAAGGGACTTAATAAAATAGAAGCTGAAAGCATTTTTCACAAAAAATAAATGCCAAAACAAGGGGTCACAATCTAAAGTCAGAGGGTAGCAGACTCAGGAGAAATTTGAGGAAGAATTTTTTACAGAAAGGGTGGTGGATTCATGGAATAAACTTCCATTTGAGGTGGTAAACACAAAGACTGTAAAGGAATTTAAAAATGCCTGGGACATGCATAAGGTTATCCTAAGGAAAAAAGTAACATGTAATATGGTTTAATATGGGTAGACTTGATGGGCCTTTTTGGTTCTTATCTACCGTCAAATTCTATGTTTCTATGATTAAAAAACCCCCTGTTCAATAATCCCCCTCAGGAAATATTAACCCTTGATTCAAAGATACTAAAGGAGTCCCACTGAGACCCTGTATTTTTCATATGAGTTTGCAGGAACAAATGAGTTACAGTACAATCATGAAAAAGTAAAATGAAACTATCTTATCGGAATCTACGCAGTGGAACAAGAACACGGCCCTTTAAGTGTGACGGATAGTAGCCTTGGTGTATGAAGAGGGTAGGGGGCGCCCTTGTGTCAACAAAATAATTGACAATAGAATAGTTTGAGATGATAAAAATACAAAGTGTAAAATACAATAATAGACGTGAGATGGATAGTCATATATTGACTATCAGACAGTCTCATTAGAGATGATGGTATTTAATGTGGGTGGATGACTGAGTCGGTCGAGGCAGCTATCTGTAACGGATCAAGGCCACGATCCAGGATCAGTAATCTGCAAACAACATAAAGGGACAGAAGCGCCACATGGCCCAATATTGTATGGAACAAAGATAATGGTATATGTGACAATTGTACTCACATGTGGTAAGACACCACTCTAGTGGTGTGGACGGAACGATCTGGGATCAAATGCAGTCACCCAGAAGACCCGTGGTGGATATTCAGATATCTGTAGAAAAGTATATATTACACAAGGGTGCCTATATGGCCTACTATTGTTGGAACAAGCGGTGAGAAGTAAGGTAATATATGCACTCACATTTAGTAGAGCACCTCCCTTGGCAAGCTGGGATCAATAAAGTCACCCAGTAGACTTATTCTCCAGTAGTCAGGAATTCCCAGTAGTCCAATCTCAGAGTGAGGATGTGTAAACAAAAAAATGGTAAGGCAGCAAGTGGTAAGTTTAACAAAACTTACTTTATTAAAATAGGTAAAAACAATTGCAATGCGTTTCTCAGCCAACCAATGGCTGTTTCATCAGGCCTGATGACCGACTAAGCCTGATGTAGTAGTAACTGGTGCCCCAGTGTGTTCATAAACAGACTGTGCACAATTTGACATTGAAAGTAATTTGCAAAGTCTCTTAAAACTGCATGCTGTGCAAATTTTGGTGTTCGGGTCCCTTTAATGTTCAACCAGTTTTAAAGCATATAAAACAAACATTACTTTATTGCAGGCGAAGGTAAGATTTTAGTTAAAGAAAAATATGCAAGATAATGATTTTATTATTGCAGCATGCTGCTTTTTATGTTGTCACTTGAGCTTTTAGCATACTTATGCAAATGAAAAGTGAACCTGATGCACCTGAAGGTGCCTGAAATCCAAATAACCTTAAATAGTGATAATCTCATGCATATAAGCAATCACCACCCTCAGGCAAGATCTGGGGAGAATGAGCAGAGCCAGCCATTAAATATAATTCTGAAGATAAATAGCAAGCCTATAATCACATCCAAGTGATGCAGGTACTAGAGAACTAAAAGAGAAAAAAAATCCTGATGTGCCCAGTTTGCAACTCTAATTAACCTAGCTAAAATGATCCTGCTATTTGCAATCTTAATTAAAAACAGAGAGGTAGAAAACATTATTTAAATCAGGGGAAGAGAGAAACAGTGTGCTAAACTCTGCCCCCAGCATATCAGGTCCATTGGTATCAGAATAAAAGAGATGTAATGGGCCCATTCTGTCATATACAGCTGGGCATATAAAAACAGAGCTCCATATATAGACCCAAGGTGCAATCTTCATATTAGTTTCATGATTTTATAAAACTTGCAGTGAACAATTAAAATAATGAGTACAATATTTATTATTTCCATGCATACCTAGGTATTGGTTAAACAGACATGGAACCCAAATTAAGACAGAGCTCTTTATCCGGGTCCATTTTGATCCCCGAAACATCCCGCTCTGAATAAATTATTCACTTTACACGTGTCCTTTGCTCCTGTCACACCCTGACACGCTGATTGAAGGTGAGAGTGCAAATCTCTCTTGTTCTTTATATATATATATATATATTATTATTATTTTTTTTAAACAGATGAATTAAAACAAAAATATATATCCCCTCAGAAAGAGCATGTTATGGCATTACATTTTATAAAATGTGTGAGTGTCACAGGGTACATCTACAATTTTAGGATTTATGAAGGGAAATATTGTAACTGTTTCTCTACTGATTTTTTCAATATATTGCCGTCTATGGGCTAGATTACAAATGGAGCTCTAAATATCACTTGTGTATTGAGCACTGATGTAGGACTATGTTTTAAAGTGTTTATCACACCTCATTTGTGTTGAGGTTATAAAGAGAGAGTATCTATTTGTGATACTTTTTAATAAATTGTGTTGCTTTTATATCTACACTTAGAGGCGTCTGCACTTTTTTTTATACAACTAAGTATATGTGCTACAGCTTTTGTGACCTCTGGAAAAAATGGAACTAAAAATAAGTGCTTTGGGGACTTCTAATGGGTAGACAAACAATGTGGCAACAACAAAGAGCCCTATCTAAATTTGGCATGTGCTATTGGGAATTTTTAGGAAATATATTTGTATGTTTAATATGCTTTGATGTGCCCCTTACGACTTTTAAAATAATGATTTATGTGTTAGGAAATTGTCCATCACCGATATAATGTACTTATTTGATCAAATTTCTTTATTCTATTGGTATCCTTTGTTGAAAAGCATGCCTAGGTGGGTTCAGGAGCTGGGAGCTAGGTGCTGTTTGGTAGCTACAAAAATTTGCCTCCTGCCATTAGCTTACTAATTTATTCAGCTAGCTCTCAGCAGTGCATTGCTGCTCCTTCAATAAAGGATTCCAAGAAAATGAGGCTAAATGATAATTGAAGTAAACCGGAAAGTTGCTTAAATACTTATGCACTCTCTGAATCATAACAGAAACATTTTGGTTTTCACGTCTCTTTAAAGGGACAGTCTAGTCAAACAAACTTTCATGATTCAGATAGGGCATGTCATTTTAAACAACTTTCCAATTTACTTGTTTTATCTAATTTGCTCAATTCTTTAGATATTCTTTGTTGAAGAAATAGCAATGCACATGTGTGAGCCAATCACACGAGGCCTCTATGTGCAGCAACCAATAAGCAGCTACTGAGAATATCTAGATATGCTTTTCAGCAAGCGATATCAAGAGAAAGAAGCAAATTAGATAATAGAAGTAAATTAGAAAGTTGTTTAAAATGGCATGCTCTTTCTAAATCATGAAAGAAAAAATGTGGGTTTCATGTCCCTTTAACTTAGTCCCACATCATTTAGCCCTACTAGTTATAAAATAATCACTTGTTAGAAATAATTAAGGGATGTCATATAATGTTGTGACAATGTTACAACAGCAGATGGAAGGAGTTCATTAATCTTACATGAAGGAAAAAGTTCTGAGGTTGACACATTTATTTCGAACTTAAAGGGATAGTCTTCACCAGATTTTTTATTATTTCAAAAGATAAGATAATCCCTTTATTACCCATTCACCAGTTTTGCATAACCAACAATGTTGTATTAATATACGTTTTACCTCTGTAATTACCTTGTATCCAAGCCTCTGCAGACTGCCTCCTTATCTCAGTGCTTTTGACAGACATGCAGTTTAGCCAATCATTGCATACTCCTAAATAACTCCATGGGAGTGAGCACAATGTTATCTATATGACACACATGAACTAGTACTGTCTAACTGTGAAAAACTTTCAAAATGCTCTGAGCTAGGAGTAGGTTTTCAACGGTTTACAAATCAGTTTGAGACTACCTAGGTTTAGCTTTTCAAAAATACTACTAAGGTAACAAAGCAAATTTGATGATAAAAGTAAATTGGAAAGTTGTTTAAAATTGCATGCCCTATCTGAATCATGAAAGTTTAATTTTGACTAGCCTGTCCCTTTAAAAGCCAGGAAACCGATTACTGAGCCAGTCACACACTTTTAGGAGCAGAAATCTATTGGATAGGTAAAAGTGAATTGGGGCAGGCTCTTCAATTTGGGGATCTAAAAGGGCCTTAAAAAGTGCTGCCTTTCACAAGCATTTAAAGGGACATTGAACCTAATTTTTTTTTCATGATTTAGAAAGAGCATTCAATTTTAAACTTTCTAATTGACTTCTATTATCTAATTTGCTTCATTCTCTTGATAGTCTTTGCTGAAAAGCATATCTAGATAGCCTCAGAAGCTGCTGATTGGTAGCTTCTCATAGATCCCTCGTGTGATTGGCTCACCCATGTGCATTATTATTTCTTAAACACAGGTAAAGAATGAAGCAAATTAGATAATAGAAGTAAATTGGAATGTTGTTATAAATTGTATTCTTTGTCTGAATCATGAAAAAAAAAAAAAATGGGTTTAATATCCCTTTAACTTAAAGCCAGGCAAACGGTTCACTCCCTGGTACCTTTGTATAAAAATCCAATTAGAGAACATCCCTCCTGTACTCATAGTTAAAGGGACATGAAACCCCACTTTTTTCTTCCACGACTTAGCAAGAAAATGCCATTTTAAACAACTTTCTAATTTATTTCTATTATCAAGCTCAGGAGCGTGCACGTCTGAAAAGCTATATGGAAGAAGCTTTACAAGTATATTATCCCTTTGCAAGAGCGCTAGATGGCAGCTCCATTTCCTGCCATATAGTAATCCAGACACCTACTTAGGCATCTCTTCAACAAAAAATACTATGGGAATGAAGCAAGTTTGAGAATAGAAGTAAATTTGAATTTTTTTAAAAATTGTACGTGCTGTGTGATTCACAAAAGAAAATCTTGCCGTTTCCCGTTGCTTTAAATAAAGAAAAAAGCTTTTATATAATTTTGTCTAGAAACTGTAGAGTTCCCATAGCCAGCGCAAAAAAAGGTAGCTTGATAGACTGTCGTACCTGCTCCCTATGATTCTAAAATAGCATCATCTTCATTTTAAAAGAAATCTAAATTTTCTGTTCATATGTCTATAAAATGCGACATTTTCTCTCTTTTTTCGAAATAATTAAATATAATTTAGTTATGTAGAAAAAACTCCCAATCACAGCCGTGAGCTCTGGGCAGTATAAAATGCTGATGTATGATAAGGAACATCGTAATTAAATTAACGGTTATGCAAAAGGTTTACCATTGTAGAAAAAGATGCTGCACAGAACCAAATGATAATTGTACTGTATTTTTGAATTTGTGGTTGGGGAGGAAGAAACAAAATACGGCATTGATTCTGTGACTGCAAAACGCTGAGTAGATTAACCCCTTCACTGCTTAGCTTTTTTTTTTCACCTTGAAGCCGGTTTTAATCTTTTGCAATCATTGAATTTATTTTAAATGAAAAATCTTTAGATCGCAGAAATACTGGGAAAAATTGACTAAATGCATATTGCAACTAAAAAAGAATCCAAGCAGACACCACCACATACATCATCAGGTGAAACCCCACCCCAAAAAAGAAAATTGATGCTTACCTGATAAATTGATTTCTTCTACGATACGACGAGTCCACGGATTTTATCCTTACTTGTGGGATATTATCCTCCTGCTAACAGGAAGTGTCAAAAAGCACCACAGCAGAGCTGTATATATAGCTCTTCCCTTCCCCTCCACGCATTTGACCGAAGGTTATAGGAAGAGAAAGGAAAAGCTAAAAGGTGCAGAGGTGACTGAAGTTGTAAATAATAAAAACTATAATCTGTCTTAAATTGACAGGGAGAGCCGTGGACTTGTCGTATCGTAGAAGAAATCAATTTATCAGGTAAGCATAAAACAGAATTTATGTTTACCTGATAAATTACTTTCTCCAACGGTGTGTCCGGTCCACGGCGTCATCCTTACTTGTGGGATATTCTCTTCCCCAACAGGAAATGGCAAAGAGCCCAGCAAAGCTGGTCACATGATCCCTCCTAGGCTCCGCCTTCCCCAGTCATTCGACCGACGTAAAGGAGGAATATTTGCATAGGAGAAATCATATGATACCGTGGTGACTGTAGTTAGAGAAAATAAATCATCAGACCTGATTAAAAAACCAGGGCGGGCCGTGGACCGGACACACCGTTGGAGAAAGTAATTTATCAGGTAAACATAAATTCTGTTTTCTCCAACATAGGTGTGTCCGGTCCACGGCGTCATCCTTACTTGTGGGAACCAATACCAAAGCTTTAGGACACGGATGATGGGAGGGAGCAAATCAGGTCACCTAGATGGAAGGCACCACGGCTTGCAAAACCTTTCTCCCAAAAATAGCCTCCGAAGAAGCAAAAGTATCAAATTTGTAAAATTTGGTAAAAGTGTGCAGTGAAGACCAAGTCGCTGCCTTACATATCTGATCAACAGAAGCCTCGTTCTTGAAGGCCCATGTGGAAGCCACAGCCCTAGTGGAATGAGCTGTGATTCTTTCAGGAGGCTGCCGTCCGGCAGTCTCATAAGCCAATCTGATGATGCTTTTAAGCCAAAAAGAGAGAGAGGTAGCAGTTGCTTTTTGACCTCTCCTTTTACCAGAATAAACAACAAACAAGGAAGATGTTTGTCTGAAATCCTTTGTAGCCTCTAAATAGAATTTTAGAGCACGAACTACATCCAAATTGTGCAACAAACGCTCCTTCTTTGAAACTGGATTCGGACACAAAGAAGGCACAACTATCTCCTGGTTAATATTTTTGTTAGAAACAACTTTCGGAAGAAAACCAGGTTTAGTACGCAAAACCACCTTATCTGCATGGAACACCAGATAAGGAGGAGAACACTGCAGAGCAGATAACTCTGAAACTCTTCTAGCAGAAGAAATTGCAACCAAAAACAAAACTTTCCAAGATAATAACTTAATATCTACGGAATGTAAGGGTTCAAACGGAACCCCTTGAAGAACTGAAAGAACTAAATTGAGACTCCAAGGAGGAGTCAAAGGTTTGTAAACAGGCTTGATTCTAACCAGAGCCTGAACAAAAGCCTGAACATCTGGCACAGCCGCCAGCTTCTTGTGAAGTAAAACAGATAAAGCAGAAATCTGACCCTTCAAAGAACTTGCAGATAATCCTTTCTCCAAACCCTCTTGTAGAAAGGATAGAATCTTAGGAATTTTTACCCTGTTCCATGGGAATCCTTTCGATTCGCACCAACAGATATATTTCTTCCATACTTTATGGTAAATTTTTCTAGTTACAGGCTTTCTAGCATGAATAAGAGTATCAATGACAGAATCTGAGAACCCACGCTTTGATAAAATCAAGCGTTCAATCTCTAAGCAGTCAGTTGGAGTGATGCCAGATTCGGATGTTCGAACGGACCTTGAACAAGAAGGTCCCGTCTCAAAGTTAGCTTCCATGGTGGAGCCGATGACATATTCACCAGGTCTGCATACCAAGTTCTGCGTGGCCACGCAGGAGCTATCAAGATCACCGAAGCCCTCTCCTGATTGATCCTGGCTACCAGCCTGGGAATGAGAGGAAACGGTGGGAACACATAAGCTAGGTTGAAGGTCCAGGGCGCTACTAGTGCATCTACTAGAGTCGCCTGGGGATCCCTGGATCTGGACCCGTAGCAAGGAACCTTGAAGTTCTGACGAGACGCCATCAGATCTATGTCTGGAATGCCCCATAATTGAGTTATTTGGGCAAAGATTTCCGGATGGAGTTCCCACTCCCCCGGATGAAATGTCTGACGACTCAGAAAATCCGCTTCCCAATTTTCCACTCCTGGGATGTGGATTGCAGACAAGTGGCAGGAGTGAATCTCCGCCCATTGAATTACTTTGGTCACTTCTTCCATCGCCAGGGAACTCCTTGTTTCCCCCTGATGGTTGATATATGCCACAGTCGTCATGTTGTCTGATTGAAACCTTATGAATTTGGCCTTTGCTAGTTGAGGCCAAGCCTTGAGAGCATTGAATATCGCTCTCAGTTCCAGAATGTTTATCGGGAGAAGAGATTCTTCCCGAGACCATAGACCCTGAGCTTTCAGGTGTTTCCAGACCGCGCCCCAGCCCACCAGGCTGGCGTCGGTCGTTACAATGACCCACTCTGGTCTTCTGAAGCTCATCCCTTGGGACAGGTTGTCCAGGGTCAGCCACCAACGGAGTGAATCTCTGGTCCTCTGATCTACTTGGATCGTCGGGGACAAATCTGTATAATCCCCATTCCACTGTCTGAGCATGCACAGTTGTAATGGTCTTAGATGAATTCGCGCAAAAGGAACTATGTCCATTGCCGCAACCATCAAACCTATTACTTCCATGCACTGCGCTATGGAAGGAAGAAGAACAGAATGAAGTACTTGACAAGAGCTTAGAAGTTTTGATTTTCTGGCTTCTGTCAGAAAAATCTTCATTTCTAAGGAGTCTATTATAGTTCCCAAGAAGGGAACTCTTGTTGACGGGAATAGAGAACTTTTTTCTACGTTCACTTTCCACCCGTGAGATCTGAGAAAGGCTAGGACAATGTCCGTATGAGCCTTTGCTTGTGGTAGGGACGACGCTTGAATCAGTATGTCGTCCAAGTAGGGTATTACTGCAATGCCCCTTGGCCTTAGCACCGCTAGAAGGGACCCTAGTACCTTTGTGAAAATTCTTGGAGCAGTGGCTAGTCCGAATGGAAGTGCCACAAACTGGTAATGCTTGTCCAGAAAGGCGAATCTTAGGAACCGATGATGTTCCTTGTGGATAGGAATATGTAGATACGCATCCTTTAAATCCACCGTGGTCATGAATTGACCTTCCTGGATGGTAGGAAGAATTGTCCGAATGGTTTCCATCTTGAACGATGGAACCTTGAGAAATTTGTTTAGGATCTTGAGATCCAAAATTGGCCTGAATGTTCCCTCTTTTTTGGGAACTATGAACAGATTGGAGTAAAACCCCATCCCTTGTTCTCCTAATGGAACAGGATGAATCACTCCCATTTTTAACAGGTCTTCTACACAATGTAAGAATGCCTGTCTTTTTATTTGGTCTGAAGACAATTGAGACCTGTGGAACCTTCCCCTTGGGGGTAGTTCCTTGAATTCCAGGAGATAACCTTGAGAAACTATTTCTAGCGCCCAAGGATCCTGAACATCTCTTGCCCAAGCCTGAGCGAAGAGAGAGAGTCTGCCCCCCACCAGATCCGGTCCCGGATCGGGGGCCAGCATCTCATGCTGTCTTGGTAGCGGTAGCGGGCTTCTTGGCCTGCTTACCTTTGTTCCAGCCTTGCATCGGTCTCCAGGCTGGCTTGGTTTGAGAAGAATTACCCTCTTGCTTAGAGGATGTAGAATTTGAGGCTGGTCCGTTTCTGCGAAAGGGACGAAAATTTGTTTTATTTTTAGCCTTAAAAGACCTATCCTGAGGAAGGGCGTGGCACTTTCCCCCAGTGATGTTTGAAATAATCTCTTTCAAGTCAGGGCCAAACAGCGTTTTCCCCTTGAAAGGGATGTTAAGCAATCTGTTCTTGAAAGACACATCCGCTGACCAAGACTTCAGCCAAAGCACTCTGCGCGCCACAATAGCAAAACCTGAATTTTTTGCCGCTAATCTAGCTAATTGCAAAGTGGCGTCTAAGGTAAAAGAGTTAGCCAACTTAAGTGCTTGAACTCTGTCCATAACCTCCTCAATAAGAAGATGCTTTATTGAGCGACTTTTCTAGTTCCTCGAACCAGAAACACGCTGCTGTAGTGACAGGAACAATGCATGAAATTGGTTGTAGAAGGTAACCTTGCTGAACAAACATCTTTTTAAGCAAACCCTCTAATTTTTTATCCATAGGATCTTTGAAAGCACAACTATCTTCTATAGGGATAGTGGTGCGTTTGTTTAGAGTAGAAACCGCCCCCTCGACCTTGGGGACTGTCTGCCATAAGTCCTTCCTGGGGTCGACCATAGGAAATAATTTCTTAAATATAGGGGGAGGGACAAAAGGTATGCCGGGCCTTTCCCATTCTTTATTTACAATGTCCGCCACCCGCTTGGGTATAGGAAAAGCTTCGGGGGGCACCGGGACCTCTAGGAACCTGTCCATCTTACATAATTTCTCTGGAATGACCAAATTGTCACAATCATCCAGAGTAGATAACACCTCCTTAAGCAGAGCGCGGAGATGTTCCAATTTAAATTTGAATGTAATAACGTCAGGTTCAGCTTGTTGAGAAATTTTTCCTGAATCTGAAATTTCTCCCTCAGACAAAACCTCCCTAGCCCCTTCAGACTGGTGTAAGGGCATGTCAGAACCATTATCATCAGCGTCCTCATGCTCTTCAGTATCTAAAACAGAGCAGTCGCGCTTTCGCTGATAAGTGGGCATTTTGGCTAAAATGTTTTTAATAGAATTATCCATTACAGCCGTTAATTGTTGCATAGTAAGGAGGATTGGCGCACTAGATGCACTAGTGACCTCCTGAGTGGGCAAGACTGGTGTAGACATAGAAGGAGATGATGCAGTACCATGCTTACTCCCCTCACTTAAGGAATCATTTTGGGTAACATTATTATCAGTGGCATCATTGTCCCTACTTTGCTTGTCACATTCATCACATATATTTAAATGGAGAGGAACCTTGGCTTCCGAACATACAGAACATCGTCTATCTGATAGTTCAGACATGTTAATAGGCATAAACTTGATAACAAAGCACAAAAAACGTTTTAAAATAAAACCGTTACTGTCTCTTTAAATTTTAAACTGAACACACTTTTTTACTGAATATACGCAAAAGTATGAAGGAATTGTTCAAAATTCACCAAAATTTCACCACAGAGTCATAAAGCCCAGTGAAAAAGGTGTCCAATACAGTGCCTGCCGTTTTTTTAACAGAATTCCCAAGATTAAAATAACTCTCCAAAGTTGTAAACCATCAAATATGTTTATAAAGTAATCGTTTTGGCCCAGAAAAATGTCTACCAGTCTTTAAAGCCCTTGTGAAGCCCTTATTCTTATATTGAAAATTCAGAAAATGGCTTACCTCATCCCATAGGGAAAATGACAGCTTCCAGCATTACCAAGTCTTGTTAGAAATGTGTCATACCTCAAGCAGCCAAAGTCTGCTCACTGTTTCCCCCAACTGAAGTTAATTCCTCTCAACAGTCCTGTGTGGAAACAGCCATCGATTTTAGTAACGGTTGCTAAAATCATTTTCCTCTTAGAAAAGAGATGAAGATTTCTGTTTGTGTTTTAGAGTAAATAGTACATACCAGCACTATTTTAAAATAACAAACTCTTGATTGAAGAATAAAAACTACATTTAAACACCAAAAAACTCTGAGCCATCTCCGTGGAGATGTTGCCTGTGCAACGGCAAAGAGAATGACTGGGGAAGGCGGAGCCTAGGAGGGATCATGTGACCAGCTTTGCTGGGCTCTTTGCCATTTCCTGTTGGGGAAGAGAATATCCCACAAGTAAGGATGACGCCGTGGACCGGACACACCTATGTTGGAGAAATTTCTTTTTCTTCCACAAGATACGACGAGTCCACGGATTTCATCCTTACTTGTGGGATACAATACCAAAGCTACAGGACACCGATGAAAGGGAGGGAGAAGACAGAGACCTAAACGGAAGACACCACTGCTTGAAGAACTTTTCTCTCTCAAAAACAGCCTCAGAAGAAGCAAAAGTATCAAATTTGTAAAAAGTATGAAGGGACGACCAAGTCGCAGCCTTACAAATCTGTTCAACAGATGCTTCGTTTTTAAAGGCCCATGTGGAAGCCATAGCCCTAGTAGAATGAGCTGTACTTTTTTCAGGAGGCTGCTGTCTCATATGCCAGGCGGATGATACTTCTCAGCCAAAAAGAAAGAGAGGTAGCCTAAGCTTTCTGACCCCTACGCTTTCCAGAATAAACAATGAATAAAGAAGATGATTGACGGAAATCCTTAGTTGCCTGTAAAAAGAACTTTAAGGCATGGACTACGTCCAGGTTATGTAACAGACGCTCCTTCTTAGAAGAAGGATTAGGACACAATGAAGGAACAACAATTTCCTGATTAATATTCTTATTGGAAACAACCTTAGGAAGAAAACCAGGTTTGGTACTTAAAACCACCTTATCAGAATGAAATACGAGATAAGACGAATCACACTGTAAAGCTGAAAGCTCAGAAACCGTTCGAGCAGAAGAAATAGCAACAAAAAACGGAACCCCTTGAAGAACTAAAAGAACTAAATTTAAACTCCAGGGAGGAGTAATTGGTCTAAATACAGGCTTAATTCTAGATAGAGCCTGACAAAAAGACTGAACATCTGGCACATCTGCCAAACGCTTGTGAAACAAAATTGACAAAGCCGAAATTTGTCCCTTTAAAGAACTTGCTGATAACCCTTTCTCCAATCCTTCTTGGAGAAAAGACAGAATCCTGGGAATCCTAACTTTACTCTACGAGTTACCCTTGGATTCACACCAATAAAGATATTTACGCCATATCTTATGATAGATTTTTCTAGTGACAGGCTTTCTAGCCTGTATCAAAGTATTAATGACCGAATCAGAGAATCCTCGCTTAGATAAAATCAATCATTCAATCTCCACGCAGTCAGATGCAGAGAAATTAGATTTGTATCTTGGAAAGGACCTTGAATGAGAAGGTCCTGTCTCAAAGGAAGTTTCCACGGTGGCAGAGAGGACATGTCCACTAAATCCGCATACCAAGTCCTGCGTGGCCACACAGGCGCTATCAGGATTACTGAAGTTCTCTCCTGTTTGATTCGAGCAATCACGCGTGGAAGGAGAGGAAACGGTGGAAACACATAAGTTAGGCTGAACGACCAAGGCACTGGCAAGGCATCTATCAGTTCGAAAAACGGAAAAGTGGCGCTTACCTAACCGGGGAAATCCGTGACCTGTAGCAGCGTGTCTTCAGCGTGAGCACTTCTCCTAGTATCCGTACTTCCGTCGTCTGGAGCCCAGAGAAAGCGCCTATGTCCAGGACGCTTAATCAAATGCAGCACAGTTTCCAAGAATTCCGGGCTTCACAGAGGTACAGGAAGAAGCAAGCAGCCAGGGTAACGTTAGTAGTGATAAAAGCTATTCTTTATTGGCAACAAGTAAAAACAACAAGAGCCTCAACTCCACATAGGCAATCCAGGGTCTCTGGCGACAACTGCAGACATGTTTCGTGTGGCTCCTCCACACTTGATCACTGCTGTATGTTGTTGTTACAGAGGCCTACTTATACCAGTAAAAATCAATTATACAATTAATTACTTAAAAAACATATTAACCCTATCATGCCTTTTTATACATAGGTGAATATACACTGTAGAAGGGGCGAAAAAGGGACACACAATAAAGTACAATAGAATCCTTTATACTTAATGTTAGTCTCACCTTTCAGTAATTGGTGAACATTTATCAGTATTCATATTATTAGTGTTGAATTCTTTGGGGTTATAAATATCTGCTACCACATAAGGACCTGGCATCAATGTATTAATTAATTACTTATGATGTATCAGGATACCAGTAAAGGGATATATGATGTTTATACATTTATGTATTAATTCATTTCATGCTGTATTATTCCCATATATTAATTGTATTGTACCCCAGTTAAAAGCATATATATTTGGAGATTTCAAATGAATAAGTTCACATCACTTTCTTTGTTTATGCCAGTCGGGGAACTAGTGTGCAATAGGAAGATCCATTTCGCTTCTTTATAATCAAGTTTGTGAATTCTGTCACCTTCTCTTTTGTGTGGGGGGACAAAATCTATAGCCTTAATAGATAGAAGTGTGGCGTCTCCAGAGTGGACTGTTTTAAAATGTCTTGATACTGGGGTAAATATATCAGGGTCCTCTATATCTCTGACATGTTCAAGGGCTCTATCTCTTAGAAAACGTTTAGTTTTACCCACATATTGGATTTGGCACCCCCTACAGGTGAGTAAGTAAATTACATGGGTGGATTTACAATTTAGCCTATATCTGATGTCATATATACGTTTAGTTACTGTTGAAGTAAAGGTAGTACCCTCCGTTACATGATTGCAAGTTTTACATCGTGCCGCTTTGCATTTATAAAAACCAAGTCTGTTTGGTAACCATGTTGTCTTTCTGTCATTCGGCAAATCTGAGGGGGCTATCATATTCCCAATGGTCTTACTTTTTCTAGCTACAAATTTGCAACCTTGTGTTGCTATTGTTTCTAAATTTGAGTCTGTAGTTAAAATGGGAAGACATTTTCTTATGATGTTACAGATTTTATTGTATTCAAGACTATATGGAGTACTGAACACAATTTTGTTTTCACTTACTGACTTTCGTTGAGCAGATACTTTTTTATATCTTAAAAGGTTGTCTCTTGGTATAGAACCTACCTCCTCTTTAGTCTTTCTGAGCAAACTCTCTGGTTACCCCCTATTTAGAAGTCTCTGATCCAATATTTTGCTCTGCTCCTCATATATTTGAGTGTTTGAGCAGGTCCTTTTTGTCCTTATATACTGTCCCTTGGGTATTGCTTTTTTAACGTGCCCAGGATGGCTTGATTTGAAATTTAGAATAGTGTTACCCCCAGTGGGTTTCCTATACAAGGTGGTATTGACAATGTTTTTATTTGTATTAGCCAGCAATTCTAAATCCAAAAATACTATTTTAGTGGTACTTTGATCGTATGTAAATTTTAGATTTATGTTATTAGTATTAATGTTATTTATAAATTGATTCATTGTCTCTACTTCTCCATCCCACACCACCAGAAGGTCATCTATATATCTTCCATAGTAGATAATATGTTCCTTAAGGGGGTTTCCATCTCCATAGACGTGGGCAGCCTCCCACCAACCCATGAATAGGTTGGCATAGGAGGGGGCAAATTTAGCCCCCATGGCTGTCCCACGCCTCTGGAGATAGCAGCCCCCCTCGAACATAAAAAAATTGTGAGTAAGCAGAAATTCAACTGCTGTTAACAAAAAATATTTTATATCTGAATAATTAGAATGATTATTGAGGAAATATGATATAGCAGCTAACCCCTGGTGGTGTGGGATAGATGTATACAAAGATGTAACATCTATGGTAATGAAACGGTATGTATCCTGCCACTGGAGGTCTTTCATTTGATTCAATATCTGTGTAGAATCTTGAACATAGCTCATAAGCTCTCCTATTAGTGGCTGGAGGTATGTATCAACCAATTCTGATAGAGGTTCGAGGAGTGACCCCACTCCCGATATGATAGGACGTCCCGGGGTTTTTTTACTGTCCTTATGTAGTTTTCTGACCCCTACGCTTTCCAGAATAAACAATGAATAAAGAAGATGATTGACGGAAATCCTTAGTTGCCTGTAAATAGAACTTTAAGGCATGGACTACGTCCAGGTTATGTAACAGACGCTCCTTCTTAGAAGAAGGATTAGGACACAATGAAGGAACAACAATTTCCTGATTAATATTCTTATTGGAAACAACCTTAGGAAGAAAACCAGGTTTGGTACTTAAAACCACCTTATCAGAATGAAATATGAGATAAGGCGAATCACACTGTAAAGCTGAAAGCTCAGAAACTCTTCGAGCAGAAGAAATAGCAACAAAAAACGGAACCCCTTGAAGAACTAAAAGAACTAAATTTAAACTCCAGGGAGGAGTAATTGGTCTAAATACAGGCTTAATTCTAGATAGAGCCTGACAAAAAGACTGAACATCTGGCACATCTGCCAAACGCTTGTGAAACAAAATTGACAAAGCCGAAATTTGTCCCTTTAAAGAACTTGCTGATAACCCTTTCTCCAATCCTTCTTGGAGAAAAGACAGAATCCTTGGAATCCTAACTTTACTCCACGAGTAACCCTTGGATTCACACCAATAAAGATATTTACGCCATATCTTATGATAGATTTTTCTAGTGACAGGCTTTCTAGCCTGTATCAAAGTATTAATGACCGAATCAGAGAATCCTCGCTTAGATAAAATCAATCGTTCAATCTCCACGCAGTCAGATGCAGAGAAATTAGATTTGTATGTTGGAAAGGACCTTGAATGAGAAGGTCCTGTCTCAAAGGAAGTTTCCACGGTGGCAGAGAGAACATGTCCACTAAATCTGCATACCAAGTCCTGCGTGGCCACGCAGGCGCTATCAGGATTACTGAAGTTCTCTCCTATTTGATTCGAGCAATCACGCGTGGAAGGAGAGGAAACGGTGGAAACACATAAGTTAGGCTGAACGACCAAGGCACTGGCAAGGCATCTATCAGTTCGAAAAACGGAAAAGTGGCGCTTACCTAACCGGGGAAATCCGTGACCTGTAGCAGCGTGTCTTCAGCGTGAGCACTTCTCCTAGTATCCGTACTTCCGTCGTCTGGAGCCCAGAGAAAGCGCCTATGTCCAGGACGCTTAATCAAATGCAGCACAGTTTCCAAGACATCCGGGCTTCACAGAGGTACAGGAAGAAGCAAGCAGCCAGGGTAACGTTAGTAGTGATAAAAGCTATTCTTTATTGGCAACAAGTAAAAACAACAAGAGCCTCAGCTCCACATAGGCAATCCAGGGTCTCTGGCGACAACTGCAGACATGTTTCGTGTGGCTCCTCCACACTTGATCACTGCTGTATGTTGTCGTTACAGAGGCCTACTTATACCAGTAAAAATCAATTATACAATTAATTACTTAAAAAACATATTAACCCTATCATGCCTTTTTATACATAGGTGAATATACACTGTAGAAGGGGCGAAAAAGGGACACACAATAAAGTACAATAGAATCCTTTATACTTAATGTTAGTCTCACCTTTCAGTAATTGGTGAACATTTATCAGTATTCATATTATTAGTGTTGAATTCTTTGGGGTTATAAATATCTGCTACCACATAAGGACCTGGCATCAATGTATTAATTACTTATGATGTATCAGGATACCAGTAAAGGGATATATGATGTTTATACATTTATGTATTAATTCATTTCATGCTGTATTATTCCCATATATTAATTGTATTGTACCCCAGTTAAAAGCATATCTATTTGGAGATTTCAAATGAATAAGTTCACATCACTTTCTTTGTTTATGCCAGTCGGGGAACTAGTGTGCAATAGGAAGATCCATTTCGCTTCTTTATAATCAAGTTTGTGAATTCTGTCACCTCCTCTTTTGTGTGGGGGGACAAAATCTATAGCCTGAATAGATAGAAGTGAGGCGTCTCCAGAGTGGACTGTTTTAAAATGTCTTGATACTGGGGTAAATATATCAGGGTCCTCTATATCTCTGACATGTTCAAGGGCTCTATCTCTTAGAAAACGTTTCGTTTTACCCACATATTGGATTTGGCACCCCCTACAGGTGAGTAAGTAAATTACATGGGTGGATTTACAATTTAGTCTATATCTGATGTCATATATACGTTTAGTTACTGTTGAAGTAAAGGTAGTACCCTCCGTTACATGATTGCAAGTTTTACATCGTGCCGCTTTGCATTTATAAAAACCAAGTCTGTTTGGTAACCATGTTGTCTTTCTGTCATTCGGCAAATCTGAGGGGGCTATCATATTCCCAATGGTCTTACTTTTTCTAGCTACAAATTTGCAACCTTGTGTTGCTATTGTTTCTAAATTTGAGTCTGTAGTTAAAATGGGAAGACATTCTCTTATGATGTTACAGATTTTATTGTATTCAAGACTATATGGAGTACTGAACACAATTTTGTTTTCACTTACTGACTTTCGTTGAGCAGATACTTTTTTATATCTTAAAAGGTTGTCTCTTGGTATAGAATCTACCTCCTCTTTAGTCTTTCTGAGCAAACTCTCTGGTTACCCCCTATTTAGAAGTCTCTGATCCAATATTTTGCTCTGCTCCTCATATATTTGAGTGTTTGAGCAGGTCCTTTTTGTCCTTATATACTGTCCCTTGGGTATTGCTTTTTTAACGTGCCCAGGATGGCTTGATTGCAAAGAGATTTACAAGTTTTTCAGATAGACAAAGATTTTAAAACATATGACAAGAAATTTGAAGATAACATGGCTAAGTTCACTAGGGAACTTTGGGCTTTCAAAAAACAGAAACTAGCCAAGGACAAAAGGGATTATGAATTTGATAAGGTCTATAGGTGGCAAAATGCTGGGAGAGGTCAACGTCATATTAGTATGCATCAGAAAAATAAGATGGATGCCCAATCAAGAAAAACAAAAAAGTGCAGTTCGCAGAGACAGAATATGACGTTGACACCTCCGAGCAGGACTCAAGTGAGGAAGTAATGGAATTGGAAGGGATGTCAGTATTGGATGTACCACCAGAAGTTAGTGAAAGCATGTCAAAAAACGAGTCACGCACAGGGATAAAACCCACAAGAAAAAAACTAGAAGGGGCAGTAGGGGGAGAAACAAGCAGAAGGGGGGGCAGAGGAAGATACCAGACACGAAACCAAATAAAGAAATATGCGTAAAAAATGTTGTAAATTTATCCAAATATGACTTAACAACAACAGAGGTAGAGGTACTGGGCCTAGGTTTAGGCTTCGCTCCCACAGCTCATTTTGACCTGTTCAGCACCGTTCATGATGTAAATAAATTTGTAAGAAAATTAACTCTTAAAAATCACTTTTCAAACTCAAAGGACGGTGCTGAGCAGGCCGATTTGGCACCCCCCCAGGTACCACCCATTAATAATAAAAACCAACTCCCCTTTAATGAACAATGCTTAATCTTAGACTTAACAACAATTCTAAATGAGAATTCAATGGAAGATGAAACCAGAACGACACCACCTATTTTTATACCAAGTATGAAAAAAAAGTATCTTTTACCCTGTTAATAGCAGAAGTAAAAGTATAGATGTATTCCAGCGCACAGTTGAAAACAAATTAAAAGCTTTATCAGAGAGTGTTACAAAAAGCAAAGGCTCCAAAGACAAATATAGACACAACTTGACTTTTGAACAACATGAGGCCCCAAAAAAACTGGGGAATAACACAAACATTGTAATAAAAGAATCGGACAAGGGGGGAAATGTAGTGATCATGGATCGAGACTACTATGTCTCAGAGGCCCACAGACAGCTACATGATGAGGATGTATATGCTAAATTCAGAATATCGTCCAGATAAGGCGCCACTGCTATGCCCCGCGGTCTGAGAACCACCAGAAGAGACCCTAGAACCTTTGTGAAGATTCTGGGTGCTGTGGCCAACCCGAAGGGGGGTGCCAAATCGGCCTGCTCAGCACCGTCCTTCGAGTTTGAAAAGTGATTTTTAAGAGTTAATTTTCTTACAAATTTATTTACATCATGAACGGTGCTGAACAGGTCAAAATGAGCTGTGGGAGCGAAGCCTAAACCTAGGCCCAGTACCTCTACCTCTGTTGTTGTTAAGTCATATTTGGATAAATTTACAAAAATTTGTACGCATATTTCTTTATTTGGTTTCGTGTCTGGTATCTTCCTCTGCCCCCCCTTCTGCTTGTTTCTCCCCCTACTGCCCCTTCTAGTTTTTTTCTTGTGGGTTTTATCCCTGTGCGTGACTCGTTTTTTGACATGCTTTCACTAACTTCTGGTGGTACATCCAATACTGACATCCCTTCCAATTCCATTACTTCCTCACTTGAGTCCTGCTCGGAGGTGTCAACGTCATATTCTGTCTCTGCGAACTGCACTTTTTTGTTTTTCTTTGATTGGGCATCCATCTTATTTTTCTGATGCATACTAATATGACGTTGACCTCTCCCAGCACTTTGCCACCTATAGACCTTATCAAATTCATAATCCCTTTTGTCCTTGGCTAGTTTCTGTTTTTTGAAAGCCCAAAGTTCCCTAGTGAACTTAGCCATGTTATCTTCAAATTTCTTGTCATATGTTTTAAAATCTTTGTCTATCTGAAAAACTTGTAAATCTCTTTGCAATCAAGCCATCCTGGGCACGTTAAAAAAGCAATACTCAAGGGACAGTATATAAGGACAAAAAGGACCTGCTCAAACACTCAAATATATGAGGAGCAGAGCAAAATATTGGATCAGAGACTTCTAAATAGGGGGTAACCAGAGAGTTTGCTCAGAAAGACTAAAGAGGAGGTAGATTCTATACCAAGAGACAACCTTTTAAGATATAAAAAAGTATCTGCTCAACGAAAGTCAGTAAGTGAAAACAAAATTGTGTTCAGTACTCCATATAGTCTTGAATACAATAAAATATGTAACATCATAAGAGAATGTCTTCCCATTTTAACTACAGACTCAAATTTAGAAACAATAGCAACCCAAGGTTGCAAATTTGTAGCTAGAAAAAGTAAGACCATTGGGAATATGATAGCCCCCTCAGATTTGTCGAATGACAGAAAGACAACATGGTTACCAAACAGACTTGGTTTTTATAAATGCAAAGCGGCACGATGTAAAACTTGCAATCATGTAACGGAGGGTACTACCTTTACTTCAACAGTAACTAAACGTATATATGACATCAGATATAGACTAAATTGTAAATCCACCCATGTAATTTACTTACTCACCTGTAGGGGGTGCCAAATCCAATATGTGGGTAAAACGAAACGTTTTCTAAGAGATAGAGCCCTTGAACATGTCAGAGATATAGAGGACCCTGATATATTTACCCCAGTATCAAGACATTTTAAAACAGTCCACTCTGGAGACGCCTCACTTCTATCTATTCAGGCTATAGATTTTGTCCCCCCACACAAAAGAGGAGGTGACAGAATTCACAAACTTGATTATAAAGAAGCGAAATGGATCTTCCTATTGCACACTAGTTCCCCGACTGGCATAAACAAAGAAAGTGATGTGAACTTATTCATTTGAAATCTCCAAATAGATATGCTTTTAACTGGGGTACAATACAATTAATATATGGGAATAATACAGCATGAAATGAATTAATACATAAATGTATAAACATCATATATCCCTTTACTGGTATCCTGATACATCATAAGTAATTAATTAATACATTGATGCCAGGTCCTTATGTGGTAGCAGATATTTATAACCCCAAAGAATTCAACACTAATAATATGAATACTGATAAATGTTCACCAATTACTGAAAGGTGAGACTAACATTAAGTATAAAGGATTCTATTGTACTTTATTGTGTGTCCCTTTTTCGCCCCTTCTACAGTGTATATTCACCTATGTATAAAAAGGCATGATAGGGTTAATATGTTTTTTAAGTAATTAATTGTATAATTGATTTTTACTGGTATAAGTAGGCCTCTGTAACGACAACATACAGCAGTGATCAAGTGTGGAGGAGCCACACGAAACATGTCTGCAGTTGTCGCCAGAGACCCTGGATTGCCTATGTGGAGCTGAGGCTCTTGTTGTTTTTACTTGTTGCCAATAAAGAATAGCTTTTATCACTACTAACGTTACCCTGGCTGCTTGCTTCTTCCTGTACCTCTGTGAAGCCCGGAAGTCTTGGAAACTGTGCATCTATCAGTTCGGCCTGAGGATCCCTCGACCTGGATCTGTATCTTGGAAGCTTGGCATTCTGTTGAGATGCCATCAGATCCAATTCCGGTCTGCCCCATCAAAGAATTAGTGAGGCAAACACCTCCAGGTGGACTTCCCACTCCCCTGGATGAAAGATCTGTCGACTTAGAAAACCCGCTTCCCAGTTCTCTACTCTTGGGATGTATATTGCCGACAGATAACAAGAGTGGGCCTCCGCCCATCGGATTATCTTGGATACTTCTATCATCGCTAAGGAACTCCTTGTTCCCCCCTGATGACTGATATATGCCACAGTCGTGATGTTGTCCGACTCGAATCTGATGAATTTGGCTGAAGCCAACTGAGGCCATGCCTGAAGCGCATTGAATATTGCTCTCAGTTCCAGAATATTGATTGGAAGTAGAGACTCCAAACACCCTGAGCCTTCAGGGAATTCCAGACTGCACCCCAACCCAGAAGGCTGGCGTCCGTTGTCACTATCACCCACGAGGGTCTGCGGAAACATGTCCCCTGGGACAGAAGATCCGGCGACAACCACCAAAGAAGAGAGTCTCTGCTCTCTTGATCCAGATTTATCTGAGGAGATAAATTTGCATAGTCTCCATTCCACTGTCCGAGCATGCACAGCTGCAGTGGTCTGAGATGAAAGCAGGCAAACGGAATGATGTCCATTGCCGCTTCCATTAATCCAATGACCTCTATACACTGAGCCACTGATGGCCGAAGTGCTTGGCAAGTATTTAGAATCTTTGTTTTTCCGTCAGAAATATTTTCATGTCTACCGAGTCTATCAGAGTCCCCAAGAAGGGAAACCTTGTCCGTGGAACTAGTGAACTCTTTTCTATGTTCACCTTCCAACCGTGAGTTCTCAGGAAAGACAATACTATGCTCGTGTGAGATTTTGTCAAATGATAAGTTGACGCCTAAATCAGAATATCGTCCAGATAAGGCGCCACTGCTATGCCCCGCGGTCTGAGAACCGCCAGAAGAGACCCTAGAACCTTTGTGAAGATTCTGGGTGCTGTGGCCAACCCGAAGGGAAGAGCCATGAACTGATGTTTGTCCAGGAAGGCAAACCTTAGGAACTGATGATGATCCTTGTGAATAGGGAAGATGATCCTTGTGAATAGGGATATGAAGGTATGCATCCTTCAAGTCCACGGTAGTCATATCTTGACCCTCCTGGATCATTGGTAAGATTGTTCGTATAGTCTCCATCTTGAATGATGAAACTCTGAGAAGTTTGTTTAGACACTTGAGATCTAAAATGGGTCTGAAAGTTCCCTCTTTTTTGTGAACCACAAAAAGATTTGAGTAAAACCCCTGCCCCTGTTTTGGAATGGGACAAATTACTCCCATGGTAGAGAGGTCTTTTACACAACATAAGAACACCTCTCTTTTTATCTGGTCTACAGAGAATCGTGAAAGATGAAATCTCCCTCTTGGGAGAAAATCCTTGAATTCCAGTTGATACCCGTGGGTCACGATTTCCAGTGCCCAAGGGTCCTGAACGTCTCTTGCCCAAGCCTGGGCAAAGAAAGAAAGGCTGCCCCTACTAGATCCAGTCCCGGATTGGGGGCCGCCCCTTCATGCTGTCTTTGTAGCAGCAGTGGGCTTCTTGAATTGTTTACCTTTATTCCAAGCCTGGTTGGGTCTCCAGACTGACTTGGATTGAGCAAAGTTCCCTTCCTGCTTTGTGGAGGAAGAGGAAGCAGAGGGTCCTCCTTTAAAGTTTCGAAAGGAACGAAAATTATTTTGTTTACCCCTCATCTTAGCAGACTTATCCTGAGGTAGGGCATGGCCTTTACCTCCAGTAATGTCAGAAATGATTTCCTTCAATTCAGGCCCGAATAGGGTCTTACCTTTAAAAGGAATAGCTAAAAGCTTAGATTTTGATGACACATCAGCAGACCAAGATTTGAGCCATAATGCCTTACGCGCTAAAATGGCAAATCCTACATTTTTCGCCGCTAGTTTAGCAATTTGAAAAGCGGTATCAGTAATAAAAGAATTAGCTAGCTTGAGAGCCTTAATTCTATCCAAAATGTCATCCAATGGAGTCTCAACCTTCAGAGACTCTTCTAGAGCCTCAAACCAAAAAGCTGCTGCAGTAGTAACTGGAACAATGCAAGCCGTAGGTTGTAAAAGAAAACCCTGATTAATAAATAATTTCTTTAGAAGACCCTCTAACTTTTTATCCATAGGGTCTTTGAAAGCACAACTATCCTCAATAGGTATAGTTGTACGCTTAGCCAGGGTAGAAATAGCTCCCTCCACCTTAGGGACCATTTGCCAAGAATCCCGAATGGTGTCTGATATGGGAAACATTTTCTTAAAATTAGGAGGGGGAGAGAACGGTATACCTGGTCTATCCCATTCCTTTTTTACAATTTCCGAAATTCTTTTAGGAACTGGAAAAACATCAGTGTAAGTAGGCACCTCTAGATATTTGTCCATCTTACACAATTTCTCTGGTGGTATCACAATAGAGTCACAATTATTCAGAGTTGCTAATACCTCCCGAAGTAACATGTGGAGGTGTTCAAGCTTAAATTTAAAGAACATCACGTCCGAATCTGTCTGAGATAACACATTTCCTGAGTCTGAAAGTTCTCCCTCAGACAGCAATTCCCTGACCCCCAACTCAGAGCACTGTGACACTTGTGGAGGTTGCGACACTTGGGGAGAATTGGATGGCATATCCTGAATCTCTTCAGACTGAGAATCATCCTTAGGCACACTTTCTTCACCTAAAATATGCTTTTTACAATGTAAGGCCTTTTCAGTACAAGAGATACACAATGTAAGAGAGGGTTCCACAATGGCTTCCAAACACAAAAAGCAATGAGTTTCCTCAATGTCAGACATGTTGAACAGACTAGTAATAACCACAATAGTCGTTAAACACTTTATTTATTGATTTAAACCATTTTTAGAAAAACGTGTACTGCGCCTTTAAGGAATAAAAAAGCACACAATTTTTTCAAACTGCCTAAAAAAAACGTTAAAAACGCTCTCTAATTAGGTACACATACACAGTAGTGCCAAAAATTATTGCACCCTGAGGCAAAAGGGCAAAATTAAACTCTAAACGTTTTTTATAACAAAGAATGTATTCGATTTCAAAAAAACGACCCCTGCACCTCGCCACAGCAGAGCTCTGTGGCGCCTACCTGCCCCCAGGGATCCGCAAAAGGACTTGCTAACAATCCGGTTAACAGGACATCAATGTACACCCATCCGTAGCTAATGCCTGCTGCCTTCACAGCCAGATGATCTGCGCGTCTGAGCGCGCGAAAATAGGCCCCGTCCATCATGGACGATGTTACCTCAGACTATACAACCGCATGGGAAGCGGTTCAGCCAAAAGCCATGTGGTCTCCAAACATAATCATACAAAAACAGCTTATGGAAAAGTTTGTTATTTCTTTTATAATAAAAACTCAAACCGTTAAGCTGCCTCTCCCAGTGTATCTGTTATTGCTGCAATATGAATAAAGCCCAGTATCATGTCAAATAATACATACTGGTTACCAGTAATGCCATCTGTTTCTAGGTCTACTGCTTACCCCTTCCCTAGTAGGGAAATAAATGTCAGCCAGTTCTGATACACCAAGTCTCCTCAGAAATAAAGGACTGAACATACCTCAATGCTGCTTGTAGCATGACACCGTTCTCCACACTGAAGATCTCTCTTATACTACCTTCAGAAGTTCTGTGGGAACCAACATGGATCTTAGTTACAGCTGCTAAGATCATCCACCTCAGGGCAAAAATCTTCTTTAATATCCCCCTGAGGAAAATAGTACACACCGGTACCATTTAAAAAAAAAAAACTTCTTGATTTAAGAAACTAAAACTAACACCTGACTTTACTTCTTCCTAGTATAACACAGGCAAAGAGAATGACTGGAGGTGGAGGGGAAGGGAGGAGCTATATATACAGCTCTGCTGTGGTGCTCTTTGCCACTATGATCACAATATATTAACCAAACACTTTATGATACCACATATAGCATCCAATCAACACCAACGTTTACAATTCTATGTCTAATACTTTAAAAAAGAAATAACTGCAATAGTAAATAAAAACTACAAGATTTTGAAATTTCTGCAAAAAAAGAAAAAAAAAAAATTAGGCAAGTTTGAAACTACACAAAAATATGATTTTACAGCTGGGTATAGTGATGTGGGTGTGTGTGTCGGTCTTGGTCAATTTGTGAAATCGCACGCTTCACTATCTGGCAGTTTGATGGAAGAATCTGGGTTTGGCAAAAACCAGAGGAATTAGGGTTGCCACCTCGGCCATGTTTTCCTGGACAGTCATGGATTACAGATGCTGCAGGGTATGCAGGGAGGAAAATGAATAGTCCTGTCCAGGATCACTAGTTGTGTGCTGTTCAGGGGTGCAATTCATGTTCCCCTCTGCACACCCGGCAGCATGTATATCTCATAAGTGTCTAGGGAAACATGGCCCAGGTGGCAATCCTATATGGAATGCTACATACTACTTTGCAAAGGGCCTACTCTACTGTAAAGTTTTGTGAAGGAGAAATGATGGTCAGTTTTTCAGGGTTTGATACACAAGAATAACACATATTTGCCTCAGCAAATAAATAATTCCTATGCTATCCAAACATTGCATAATATAATATATCCACAAAATGGTAAAAAGTACCTATCTGGAAGCTAAAAAAAAGGATGGCTTTATTAACACCACAAAGTGGGGCTTATACTGTACTTTCTTAAAGGGATAAAAAGGTCCAAACTTGGTGCATTTCAGTTTTAAATAGAATTTTTGCAATTTTTTTGCAATATACTTCCATTAGCAAAATTGCTTCTAGTAAAAGATTCAGCAGCATATGCAGATATGATACATGTCACTAAAGCATCAAAATTCAAACACCATGCTTGTTCAGCGAGCTGTCTGTGGTGTGTATTACATCAGTGGACACTTAATTTATGTCATACAAGCTACAGCTGACGCTCTGAGAAGGTGTGTTGTTTAAATACTGAAGCCCAGGGCATATGTGCAAATACCCCTGAAAACCAGTAATGACTTTTACTAGAGGCATTTTTGATAGTTAAAGAATATGGCAAATACAGTATGATTAAATTCCATGCTGCCCTGTCATATTTGGGCCTGTAACAACCCGAAATCCCAGAAAACCTGTAGATGGGGGGCATTTTTGAACTCGTGGGACATTAGAATACAAATGATGGGGGTGTTTTATTTCAATAAAAACTATTAGGATTATGGTATTCTCATGTTTGTGCATGCTTGGAAAACATAACATTTCTTTATTTCTTACACTTCGAGTTCATTCATATTATAGTTCATATGTAATTATTTGATATTAAAAAAGCCCTATTTCTTCTGATGGAAAGAGTCCACAGCTGCATTCATTACTTTTAGGAAATAAGAACCTGGCCACCAGGAGGAGGCAAAGACATCCCAGCCAACGGCTTAAATACTCCTCCCACTCCCCTCATCTCCCAGTCATTGAGCCGAGGAAGAAGGAACAGTAGAAGAAATATCAGGTGAAAGGTGCCAGAAGACTAAAATAAGAATGCCACACAAAAAAAATTACGGATGGGGAGATGTGGACTCTTTCCATCAGAAGAAAAGGAAATTATCAGGTAAGGTAAATTTATGTTTTTCTTCTTAAATGGAAAGAGTCCACAGCTGTATTCATTACTTTTGGGAAAACAATACCCAAGTTATAGAGGACACTGAATGCCAAGATGGGAGGGTACAATAGGGGGCCCATACTGAGGGCACCAGGCCTGAATCCCTACCCAACAAAAAGACCCTGCTATGTCCGAAGCCGAGAAAAACCTTAAAGGGATACTAAACCCATATTTTTTTTCTTTGAGGAGTCAGATAGAGCATGCAATTTTAAGCAACTTTCTAATTTACTCCTATTATACATTTTTGTTCGTTCTCTTGCTATTTTTATTTGACAAAGAAGGCATCTAAGCTAAGGAGCCAGCCAATTTTGGTTCAGACCCTGGACAGTAATGTTGGATGCATTTACCTGCCAATCAGCAAGAACAACCCAGGTTGTGAACCAAAAATGGTCCGGCTTCTAAACTTACATTCTTGCTTTTCAAATAAAGATAAGTAAATTAAAAAGTTGCTTAAAATTGCCTGCTCTACCTAAACCATGAGATAAAAAAATTTGGTTCAGTGTCACTTTAAAAGGAAAAGCCCAAAGGAAACTGACCCGCAGATTGTCCAGAAGCCAAGCTAGAGACCGCAAATCGGACTCAACTGAGCCAACAGTCCTCCAGGAGACACCGAGGCCCAACAGTCAGTCCCTCACCACTCACCCCACACTAATGAAGGGGACACCAGCCTAAACTCCCAAGGGGACAAGGCAAAGGAGAACCGAAGGAAACCAAAAGGTCACCACAATCCATAAAAGGAAACCTCCAATAGTGAGCCCAGCTCACAAAGACCCAAATAGGCCCAAACAGAGAAAAGGAGGCTACGCCTAGACCAAGCGGAACCTGGGATAAGACCGGGCATAGAGACAGAGAAAGACTTCTCTCCAACATCATGCAAGCACTGAAAGACAGCTGAAGACAGAGTCCTCACAGTGTCTGAACATAGAATACAAAAGTATCCAACCACACAAAATATGTGTAACAGATCCAGACGAAAAACCCAGAGAACACAGAGTCAATATCAGGACGACACAGAGGATACTTGCTAGTAAGTAGAAGCAGCCAGCAAGAGAACAGACTGCAAAAAGCAACCCCCAGACAGAGGGCACGCTCTAGGCAACCTAAGCTGCCAGACCTACACACAGGTCTCCAAAAGGGGGACACAGAACCTAAATCGATGCCCCCCCGAGAAGAGAGGTTACACCCAGAGCCCAAAGGAGCTGTAATCCTAGACCCTCTGTCTGTAAACCTAGGGAGCTAGCAACTATGCCCATCTAGATCCTGAAAATGACAATGTCTTTCAGAGCCCACACCCAGCCGGACAAACCCAGCATCAGCAGATCCGAAACAGGGGAACAGAAGAACCCCAAAACCAGCTCAAAAACGAGTGGGAGAATGGCCACAGCCATCCCCACAGAGCACGGGTACCACCCGACTCCTAGAACAGACAACAAGGCCGTAGACCCAAAGGATCTAGCAAAAAGGCCCAACAAAGTCTCAACTTGATGCCCGCAAGACTTCAAATGGAACGCAACAACCCAGAGAGACATCCCTCTCCGAGAAGTTAAACCACAGTTCCAACCTCCTGAATCCAGGAGAAGCCCCAAGAAAGGGACTACATCTCCATAAGAAGGAGAATAACCCCTTAAGAAAAGGGATGGAACCAGAAGGGCAAAATCTGTCCTAAAGGCACAAAGCAACCGGCTAAAAGAGAGATCAATCCCCCACACAGATGTCCTTGGAAAGGACCCCCCTAAAAGTACCTTGCTAACACACATCCCCTGTGTAATGGATGCGGCAGAGACACTGCAAACTCATTCGCCTGCAGAGCAGTGAATCCAAAGGGTTACCCTATCAGGCTCACCTAGGGAATCCAACCCTAAGGCGCATCAAGCCTAATGAGCAACAGACACAGCAAACCTGGCCAACCCTGACCAGGTCAAGTAGATTGAGTAAAGGACATTGCTCAAGTTCCCAGTACAGTTGAACCCCAAACCAGCCCTTAGGTCTAAGATTCCGGTAACAACCCATAACTGGGTCCACAAGGGAAAACGCTGAGCGAAGCCTCAGCAACTGGAAGCGTCAGGGAGAAAACAGGTTCGGGCACCCAATTGTTCAATCAAACAATACCCGAGAACTTGCCCAGTCTGACAAAAAAAACAGACACAAGGGATATGAATGCAATATCCAGATCAATCCGGATAACGAGAAGAACTCGTAAGTCCCAACCGAAGGAAGGAACTACCCCTTGCTAAAGTCCTACGCTCCAAGGAGCAAGGCGATAAAAGTCATATAATGACCCTAGAGCCCCTAGACTTCCCAAACAGCCTCAGGAGAACAAAGCAAGGGACACCTTGAGGTCAAAACCCCTCGAGCAGGGCTAGTCTCCACATCACCTCCATACAAACAGAGGAATACAGGGAGAAAAGACGCAAAGCCTTCCCAGCTCCAGGGAACCCTAAACTAAGCCCAATGTCCCCACAGGGATCAACCATCTCCTGGAGGGAACCCAGGTCCCTAAAAGGAGACCTAACTCACCCAGAGACAACGGAGGAAGTTCAAGAAGGTCTTATAACTCAGCTAGACCGTATACAGTCAATGTGCAATAGCTGTAGCTGGTTACCTTAAACAGCTTGCGAGCACACATTCAAGGTGCAAAGAGCTGCAGCTGGTTTCAAACTACAACCTTCCACAAGCTAATCAGCTATTCAAACTACTAGCTGTTGATGGACCAAGTCCAAAAAGGACAAATCCAGAACCTCAAAAAAGAAGGCCAAACCGTTCAAACAACGGTAAGAGGGCGCTAAGCCCTCCAACCCTCCACTACGTGGGGGAAAAGACTCCTGGGTCCGACAATACCAGACGAAAGAGAGAGTGACGCAGCGGAAACTCCACTGACCCAGTCATCCATGATTGAAGGCTACAAGGACAAACAATCCTTCCCCCCTCACGGACCCACAGGTCTTCTTGAATGCTTAGTTGAAACATGATATAGCTTAGGGAGAATGGGGGGATTTTTGGCATTTAAGCCAAGTATAGAATTATACACTCAGTGAATACAATAAATAATAGGAAATTAAATTAACACTTTATTAACAAATATGCAAAAACGAACATTACCATAGATAAACACTGTAGCTAATTAGAAGGTCTGGGTATGGTTACTTCCAACCCCCTCACGTGAGGATTAGCTAGTACAGTATCGATCTAGAATTAAAAAAGATGCTATAAAGGCCATTTAGAAACATGGGAAGTTCACTACCAGATTCTATGAATCGTTTGCCTTATAAATAGCATCTATATTAAAATAAGGGCTACAGAGTATGTTATAGCGTGTGATTATTATGGTCCAATTATAGGGAGCAGAGGAAAGTAGGATACAGAGTAATCCACAATTAGATCATTCACAACAGTATTCACGCTGTCTGTAAAGCTGTGCGCTCAAAGGCGACCTCCTACCTGCGTACCGTTCTGATTTAACAGAGTCGGCCGATTTATGACGTACGTTTCAGCCTATTGTGGGCCTCGTCAGTGAGCTGCACCTCGCACCTGTAGCCCTTATTTTAATATAGATGCTATTTATAAGGCAAATGATTCATAGAATCTGGTAGTGAACTTCCCATGTTTCTAAATGGCCTTTATAGCATCTTTTTTAATTCTAGATCGATACTGTACTAGCTAATCCTCACGTGAGGGGGTTGGAAGTAACCATACCCAGACCTTTAGTTGAAACATGTAAAATGATAATATGAGCACTCGGCGCTTCGACTGGGCCAGCCAAGCAGAACAGTGCAACGTGTCTGAACAGCCACAAGACAGAACCAAACCGGACCAGCCCGCAACCAGGGTCCTAACCGGCAAGCTGCATAAATCCTCCCTCAGAGGGGAAGAAAGGAAAACAGATATTTTTAACATAGGACTAACATGTCAAAAACAACTTCCGAAGTAGTAACAAGAGTATCAATCCCAGAAGGTTCCCAAACGAAACAATAAACAAAATAAAAAACATCCTATCGGATAAAAAGAAAATATAAGGCAACCCGGAGGTTAACGCCCAAGAAGGAACAGGCCTACCCGTAGGACCAGCCAAACGGAGCACCCATCTTCCATAAACAGGGAAAGATCTCAATAAAATAACAATCAGGAGATTACATCACCCCAACATCTAATGAGGTGCACCATTCGAATTAGCAGACCGAAAAAGGATAGTGTCATTTAATAACTTTAAAAAAAAACATGTCTGAGTAATACGCGAAGGCGCGTAATTCTGTAACGAAAGGCACAACACTCAGGGACAGTTACACCCGCAGGGAACTTTAGAGGCCCACTCCAAGGCGGGAGACCCGGGACAATAGGGCACGAGCACAATCGCAAATAAAGATCTGGACTCTGCAGACAAATAATCGCCAAAAATACGTGGAAGCGAAAACTTGTTGCAACCTCCAGGGGTAACACGCCGCCCTGCATGGAGGAATATTCATAAACTGGGTTACCCGCATGTGTAGAAGTATGGAGCGGTAGGGAACTCACCTCTCTTGGAGGACGGGACCCCCAGAGGCGTTTGGCTCAGCTGTCCCTTGATTCCCCGAGCCTGAGGAACAAGGCGCTCTCATATGGCATACAGAACATAACTGGTTGACATGTGTCAATGAGGCCAATCCAGATTTGTCACCGGACGAAAATCTGAATCTGAAATTAAAACAGTCTCAGTATCAGAATTCTCTATAACTGAATCTGAAATTTGAACAGTCTAAGCATCAGAATCCTCTATAACTGGATAGAGGATATGCAAAAAATATAAAAAAAGTAAAACTAATGGCACCTGACACCCACAATGGCTGGGGCACTCACCACCTCCAATGAACCAGACCCCTGCAGACTAGAATTTCTCCTTCGCCACACAGTCAAGAATGCGAAAATGGAAGACGGAACATAATCACGCCCGGCCACAAGTGAACCGTACAGTCCAAAAAAGCACGCCCAACCATAAGGTTGCGTCACTTCCAGAAGCCTTAATGTTCCAAACCATGAGCCCAATTAACATTACACATAAGCAGGTTGAATCACATAACAAACATGATTAAACCCCCCCTGTTCAATAACCATTCTCAGGAGATATTAACCCTTAATTCCAAGATACTAAAGGAGACTCACTGAGACCCTTATGTTAAGTTAGACCTGCAAGGTGGTAGCCTCTCGGGAAAAGAAGTACTAGGAAAAGTGGTGGGTATATGGTGCGCAAATCTGCCCCTTGCAATACACACTAATCTGCTCCCATAAAGCAGATAATAAAAGAACTGGTACAAAGAAAAAGAGAGGTGTGTGTATGCGCTAAACAGCTATGGGGATGATAAATATTCTATAAATATATAATAGTATATTTAAAGATATATATTATGAAGATATATATTATGAAATCACTTTGTGTGGCATAAAAATATAGTGTAGGTGTTACAGAGTATACCTGAGCAACTGTTATAAATCAAATATCAAAGAAATATGTATATCAAAATAAAATTTATTTATCTTATTTAAAATAACATGGAAATATTGTCTACTGATAATATGATAATATGACCGGTCATATATAGTTACAAACACTATGCTAAAAATATGTAAAATAAGCTAAAAATAGCTAAAAGTAGCTGAATATTGGTGCAACTAGGTCTAAAAAGATATTGGGATGGTTGCCCTATATAAAAGAGTAAATCCACCTATGGAATCTAGGCTCATATGAGATTAAGTAACAGTGAAAGTTCCGTTTGGAAAGAGGTAGATATAAAACTTTCTACCTAGGGATGAAGTAATGTTATGGCTCCGTTATAGGAGTAAACAGGTGTTTCTTGATAAAGCCATGTTATATGGTGAAACGCGTTGATGGACCTAGATGAATAATCACAAAGTGACAATACATTACTATCTACAAGGATTGCAAAGGATTCGTTGGGACTACTTGATCCACTTCTAATACTCTGCGCAGAGTTTCTCATCCAGACCGGACCTACATTTGACACGCATCCAGCGTTCCTGACGTCACCAGCTGTAGTGAGCCGCGCCGGACACCTGTGCCGTACCTTGACGGAGGATTCAGCTCGAGAAAAGAGCAGGTAGGCACCATAGAGGTGTAGCGGCCCTGCAGCGTGGTTGTCAGAGGTTATTCCTAAAAGAAGGTATCATCTTATTATCACAGAAACTGCAAATAACGGAACTACCAATATCTCCATACGGGGTTTTAACACCTGTTTACTCCTATAACGGAGCCATAACATTACTTCATCCCTAGGTAGAAAGTTTTATATCTACCTCTTTCCAAACGGAACTTTCACTGTTACTTAATCTCATATGAGCCTAGATTCCATAGGTGGATTTACTCTTTTATATAGGGCAACCATCCCAATATCTTTTTAGACCTAGTTGCACCAATATTCAGCTACTTTTAGCTATTTTTAGCTTATTTTACATATTTTTAGCATAGTGTTTGTAACTATATATGACCGGTCATATTATCATTAGACAATATTTCCATGTTATTTTAAATAAGATAAATAAATTTTATTTTGATATACATATTTCTTTGATATTTGATTTATTTCAGTTGCTTTGATATTTGATTTATAACAGTTGCTCAGGTATACTCTGTAACACCTACACTATATTTTTATGCCACACAAAGTGATTTCATAATATATATCTTCATAATATATATCTTTAAATATACTATTATATATTTATAGAATATTTATCATCCCCATAGCTGTTTAGCGCATACACACACCTCTCTTTTTCTTTGTACCAGCCTCTCGGGAAAACATCTGAATTACAGTGCATTCATAAGAAAGTAAAATGAAACGATCTTACCGGAATCTACGCCGTGGAACAGGAACACGGTCCTTCAAGTGTGACGGATAGTAGCATCGCTTCCCCCATGGACTTGGGAGAAGAAAGCAGGCAGCGGAGCGAAGTTCTACAACTCTGATTGCTTGAGGAGCTGTTAACATGAGTCGGGAAGGTTTTGCATCTCCGGACTTTAACTTTCATCCAAGCCCTCACTGAGAGACTGATAGGATTACTTAAAACTCCTGTCCCACGTTGAAGAGTACTACCCTCCATAAGAGACAAAATAAATTCTGACCCCTCCATAAGAGACAAAATAAATTCTGACACTTCTCTGCCAACCTCTTGGGACAAAAGGAAAATAATGACTGGGGGATGAGGGGAGTGGGAGGAGTAGTTAAGCCGTTGGCTGGGCTGTCTTTGCCTCCTCCTGGTGGCCAGTTTCTTATTTGCCAAAAGTAATGGAAGCAGCTGTAAACTCTTTCCATTTAAAAAGAAAAAAAGCATTTTCACAATGATCACCTGTCTATACAGACAAAATTACTATATTTTTTTTATTGATCATATGATGTCCCATTCCCAAGCAAACCACATGTGTTTTTTATTTAACTTTATTTTAAAACATCTTATTTGTATTATTGCGCCAAAACCACTTGAAAGAGCAGGCAATTCTCTTTCAAATGAGTGGTATTGGGGGTTGGTAGATGCTAAGCCTAGGGATCTGAGATTGAGGGGTTTAAATAACCTACTCCATACAGCTCCCTTGCAGCTATACTAAGCTTCCTGGTTCTGCCCCCTTTGTGATATCACCATGTGCATATGTGGTGACTTAATTGGTAATTCGATGAACATATGGCGTGCTGCCCAGTAGGCCACCGATGTTCACTGGCCTGAAGAGCGGGGGATCGTTAAACACTTATCGTGTGACTACAGGGAGCAATGTACATGCGAGAATCGAAGCAGTTAAGGAAAAAGTAAAAACATCATGAAATTAAAAATCACCTGTGATTTCCCACAGTTAAGCTAATTTTACATATTAAAGCTCTACTATACACAATCTTTCTATGCCAATTCCCAGTTATTTTTATTCTAGCCAAGAATCTCTCTCTGTCTTCCTTTCCTAAATGTTATTTCAAAACTCTCAACTTTAGCAAGCTTAACAGCCGTGTCCTATCATTTGTTTATGCGTTAGTTTAACTTTTCTAGTGATATTATAATGCCTGAATTGCTCCTAGGTAGAGAGCTTTGTAAAATAAATGGCATGTTATAAATCATTGGATATTATTATTATTATTATAAATATTATTGTAAAATGGAATACATTTAACATAACCAAGGATATAAACTTTGGTAGCATATGAAAAACAATTATAAGTAAGCTGTAAAAGGTTCTAAAAGCTTGTATATTTGCTAAAATATATACATGCTAAATTAGACAAACATAGCAGTGATGTTGCACATAATTCAATGAATTCCCATTCTAGCCCATTTACTCAAATTGCATTTCTTAACCCAACTCATTTTGACATTTTAAAAATTGAAACCAGGATTTGGTGCATTTAGGCTCAGAACAGAAATATGTTTTACCTATAATTATACTGCACCAATGGTTTCAGCAGCATTATACTGTGAATATGTTATATTACTGCAACATACATTTTAACAATGATAGAAAATTGGTTGCAAACCTGCTCGATACATATTTTAACCTACTGTTCTGAACTAATGTGTTTCAATAAAAGGAACACTGGCAGATAAATTAGAGCAGCAATACACTGGAATATGATTACCTTTTGTTCCGTATACACGGTAGCTAAGATGTAATTGGTTAATACTTTTACAATTTCCTGGCACTCTTTCTAAATGCTACTTTAATTAGTTCTCTCTCTGAGTGTAACAAATCATTAATCTGAACTGTTTCTAATACATAAAAGATGCTTGTGGAACACCATGGTATTTACTAATATAGGATGAAATAAGTAGTAGCCAAGAGATACTTGACATACTCAGAATACCATTTAAAGGTTTACAGTTGTGAAATCATGACACTAAGTTTTGGCATGATTAATTTGAATAATGAAAATAAATCTCAGATCTCTCAAAAACAAATTTATTTCCACTTTAGGAAATTGAAAAATAAATAAGCATTTAATTGATATGTTTATCTCTCACCTTTTCAAACGTAAACATAAGAACATTAATAAATTCTCCAAATGAATTAATTAATTCATTAATGCTGAACCATTGAATTATCACAATATGATTCTGAGGTCCTTTTCTGTGTTATTTCAATTTTCATATCTCTGATTACCTTGTATCTAAGCCTCTGCTGACTTCCCCTATATTTTGCATTATAGCCAATCAGTGCTGACTTATAAATAACTCGACAGGAGTGAGAACAATATTATCTTTATGGTACACCTAAACTAGCGCTGTCTAGCTGTGAAAAACTGTCGCAGATAAGATGCTGTCTTCAACAGTTTAGAAATAAGTTTGAGCCTACCTAGATTTAGCTTTCAATAAGGAATACCAAGCAATTTTGATGATAAAAGTAAATTGAAAAGTTGTTAAAAAAAAATGCATGCTGTATCTGAATCATGAGTTTAAAATTTAATTTTGTCTTGACTGTCCCTTTAATTCTACTGCTTGTGTGTTTTTGTTTTTTTACTAACACATTTTGTGTGGATTATATACTATTTACCACAATCTATAAGCAGCTTCTATTGTAGCAATTGATCTACAGTATCTCACAAAAGTGAGTACACCCCTCACATTTTTGTAAATATTTTATTATATTTTTTAATGTGACAACACTAAAGAAATGACACTTTGCTACAATGTAAAGTAGTGAGTGTACAGCCTGTATAACAGTGTAAATTTGCTGTCCCCTCAAAATAACTCAACACACAGTCATTAATGTCTAAACCGTTGGCAACAAAAGTGAGTATACCCCTAAGTGGAAATGTCCAAATTGGGCCCAAAGTGTCAATATTTTGTGTGGCCACCATTATTTTCCAGCACTGCCTTAACCCTCTTGGGCATGGAGTTCACCAGAGCTTCACAGGTTGCACCTGGAGTCCTCTTCCACTCCTCCATGATGACATCTCAGAGCTGGTGGATGTTAGAGACCTTGCACTCCCCCACATTCCATTTGAGGATGTCCCACAGACGATCAATAGGGTTAAGGTCTGGAGACATGCCTGGCCAGTCCATCACCTTTATCCTCAGCTTCTTTAGCAAGGCAGTGGTCGTCTTGGAGGTGTGTTTGGGGTCGTTATGTTGAAATACTGCCCTGCTACCCAGTCTCCAAAGGAAGGGGATCATGCTCTGCTTCAGTATGTCACAGTTCATGTTGGCATTCATGGTTCCCTCAATGAACTGTAGCTCCCCAGTGCTGGCAGCACTCATGCAGGCCCAGACCATAACACTCCCACCACCATGCTTGACTCTAGGCAAGACACACTTGTCTTTGTACTCCTCATCTGGTTGCCGACACACACGCTTGACACCATCTGAACCAAATAAATGTATCTTGGTCTCATCGGACCACAGGACATGGTTCCAGTAATCCATGTCTTTAGTCTGCTTGTCTTCAGCAAACTGTTTGCTGGCTTTCTTGTGCATCATCTTTAGAAGATGCTTCCTTCTGGGATCACAGCCAAGCAGACCAATTTGATGCAGTGTGCGACGTATGGTCTGAGCACTGACAGGCTGACCCCACCCCTTCAACCTCTGCAGCAATGCTGGCAGCACTCATACATCTATTTCCCAAAGACAACCTCTGGATATGAAGCTGAGCACGTTCACTCAACTTCTTTGGTTGACCATGGCGAAGGCCTGTTCTTAGTGGAACCTGTCCTCTGAAACCGCTGTAGCTCAGTTTCAGAGTCTTGGCAATCTTCTTATAGCCTAGGCCATCTTTATGTAGAGCAACAATTCTTTTTCTCAGATCCTCGGAGAGTTCTTTGCCATGAGGTGGCATGTTGATTTTTCAGTGACCAGTATGAGAGAGTGTGAGAGCGATATCAAATTTAACACACCTGCTCCCCATTCACACCTGAGACCTTGTAACACTAACGAGTCACATGACACCGGGAAGGGAAAATGGCTAATTCGGCCCAATTTGGACATTTCCAATTTGGGGTGTACTCACTTTTGTTGGCAACGGTTTAGACATAAATGGCTGTGTGTTGACGATTTTATGTATATCATTGCTGCATTTTGCTGGATTGATGACTTTGATACAGATATTTCTAATACCTGTTAATATAATCATACACAATCTGTAATTCAAATGTGTGTTTTTTGTCACTGGGTATATAATGTGAAAACTTAATAAAAAATATTATATATATATATATATATAATTTATATATATATATATATATATATATATATATATATATATATATAGAGAGAGAGAGAGAGAGAGAGAGAGAGTGGGACTGCTCTCTATATCACTACGCTACAGAAAAAGGAAAAAGAAGCAGAGGAGGGACGAGCAACATTCGGGGAAATAAAAAAAAAACTTACAATGTCAAAGTTAATACATTTAATACAGCACTTCTCACTTATTTATAACAGTTTAAAAAATATTTTTTTAAGCTATATTATTTACCATCTCTTTAATAAAAAGCAAAGCTAAAATAATTTTGTACATTTTTATAAATAAACTAGAAGACCTAGAAGGATAAAAGGATTCATTGACACTCAAGTTTCAGGATTAAAAAAAAAAAGACCAAACACAGAAAAAAACTTATTTTTCAAGGCTATAAATCCTCCAAAAGAAATTAAAAAGAAAGTGTAGAATGCCAATTGGTATTCTTGTCACTTAACAAATGAACATTATATTAACAGCGGATGAACTAAAGTATTGTTAATTTTACTTGTTCCAGAGTTAAACACATTTGCAGAATTAAATCTTTAAGTCTTTGAAGTCATTAAAATGGTAGCCGATGGTAATACATTATTGATGTTACCTAATTGCTGCTGCCTGAATCACTGGCACTGGACATACAGCACATCTTGCCTAAGGGAGTGCAGCTATTTCAGACTGTAATGAATAGAATCAGACACTTTCCATTTGGCCCTATCCAATCTATTTATGTTATCAAGCAAACATGAATTACAGTCTCTGAGACTTGTGACACAATATATCTCCTTCACAGCAGAAAGCAGCAACCACATACTGCCCCCTTTTTTTGAACTATTATTCCCAGAAGTCAATATTAACATTACCAGCTCTCTTATTTTTGAGCACTGTACACCAAAATGCTGGAAAGTTATTTCAGCAGATGGGTACTTTTTCAGACAGATGAAATCAAAGAGTTAATGCAAAGAAAACAAATTATGATTACAGCCATGTGATAGAGCCAAATTTCACAAACTACTAACACATGCCACAGAAAATTATATAAAAATCTTCATTTTTAAACTACTCACAATGATCTATGAAAACAGAAAATCATGAAACTATAAAACGTAAAAGTGCAAAAAGAAAATTATTTTATATATTAGAGAATTTTATTATTGGGCAATTGCTTGTATAGGACACAAAACACAGTGGGTTAAATATATAGGTTAAAACAGTTCCAGAAAAGTGATGCACTACTTAGCTGAGAACATCTGGTGAGCCGACTGCAAGAAACATACGTGTGTACCAACCAATCGTCAGCTAGCTCTCAGCAGTGAATTGGTGATCCTGATCCTACCGAGGTATGCATTTCAACAAAGGATATCAAAAGAATGAGGCAAATTTGAAAACAGAAGTAAATTAAAGGGGCATTCCAGCCAAAAACTAAATGCACACCAATGCATTTTGCTTTTGAATAGAAGCATTTTTGGTTATTATTGCCTCATGACATCTTCATGTAAGTAGTAACTTTCTAAAAGTGTCCAATGCACTCTCTTATTGGCAGCATCGATTTACACACAACAAACCACAGACCTATTTAGAAAGAGATGAAGCGGAGCCAAAACCTGGGAAAAACATAATTTATGTAAGAACTTAACTGATAAATTCATTTCTTTCATATTAGCAAGAGTCCATGAGCTAGTGACGTATGGGATATACATTCCTACCAGGAGGGGGCAAAGTTTCCCAAACCTCAAAATGCCCATAAATACACCCCTCACCACACCCACAAATCAGTTTAACGAATAGCCAAGAAGTGGGGTGATAAGAAAAAAGTGCGAAAGCATAAAAATAAGGAATTGGAATAATTGTGCTTTATACAAAAAAAATCATAACCACCACAAAAAAAGGGTGGGCCTCATGGACTCTTGCTAATATGAAAGAAATGAATTTATCAGGTAAGTTCTTACATAAATTATGTTTTCTTTCATGTAATTAGCAAGAGTCCATAAGCTAGTGACGTATGGGATAATAAATACCCAAGATGTGGAAGAGTCACTAGAGAGGGAGGGATAAAATAAAGACAGCCAATTCCGCTGAAAAAAATAATCCACACCCCAAAATAAAGTTTTAATCTTGTAATGAAAAAAAAAATGAAAATATAAGCAGAAGAATCAAACTGAAACAGCTGCCTGAAGTACTTTTCTACCAAAAACTGCTTCAGAAGAAGAAAACACATCAAAATGGTAGAATTTAGTAAAAGTATGCAAAGAAGACCAAGTTGCTGATTTGCAAATCTGATCAACCGAAGCTTCATTCCTAAATGCCCAGGAAGTAGAAACTGACCTAGTAGAATGAGCTGTAATCCTTTGAGGCGGAGTTTTACCCGACTCGACATAAGCATGATGAATCAAAGATTTTAACCAAGAAGCCAAAGAAATGGCAGAGGCCTTCTGACCTTTCCTGGAACCGGAAAAGATAACAAAAAGACTAGAAGTCTTTCGGAAATCTTTAGTAGCTTCAACATAATATTTCAAAGCTCTAACTACATCCAAAGAATGTAACGAAAATTTAAATGAAGTCCACAACACTGCCTTATCCTGATGAAAAATCAGAAAAGGAGATTCACAAGAAAGAGCAGATAACTCAGAAACTCTTCTAGCAGAAGAGATGGCCAAAAGGAACAACACTTTCCAGGAAAGTAATTTAATATCCAGAGAATGCATAGGTTCAAATGGAGGAGCTTGTAAAGCCCCCAGAACCAAATTCAAACTCCAAGGAGGAGAGATTGACTTAATGACAGGTTTTATACGAACCAAAGCCTGTACAAAACAATGAATATCAGGAAGATTAGCAATCTTTCTGTGAAACAGCACAGAAAGAGCAGAAATTTTTCCTTTCAAAGAACTTGCAGACAAACCTTTATCCAGACCATCCTGAAGAAATTGTAAAATTCTAGGAATTATAAAAGAATGCCAGGAAAATTGATGAGAAGAGCACCAAGAAATGTAAGTCTTCCAGACTCGATAATATATCTTCCTAGACACAGATTTACGGGCCTGTAACATAGTATTAATTACGGAGTCAGAGAAACCTCTATGACTGAGAATCAAGCGTTCAATCTCCATACCTTCAAATTTAATGATTTGAGATCCTGATGGAAAAAAGGACCTTGAGATAGAAGGTCTGGTCTTAACGGAAGAGTCCAAGGTTGGCAAGTAGCCATCCGAACAAGATCCGCATAACAAAACCTGTGAGGCCATGCTGGAGCCACCAGCAGAACAAACGAACGCTCTTTTAGAATCTTGGAGATCACTCTTGGAAGAAGAACCAGAGGCGGAAAGATATAGGCAGGATGATACTTCCAAGGAAGTGACAATGCATCTGCCTGAGGATCCCTGGATCTGGACAGATACCTGGGAAGTTTCTTGTTTAGATGAGAGGCCATCAGATCTATTTCTGGAAGACCCCAGATTTGAACAATCTGAAGAAATACCTCTGGGTGAAGAGACCATTCGCCCGGATGTAACGTCTGGCGACTGAGATAATCCGCTTCCCAATTGTCTATACCTGGGATGTGAACCGCAGAAATTAGACAGGAGCTGGATTCCGCCCAAGCAAGTATCCGAGATACTTCTTTCATAGCCAGAGGACTGTGAGTCCCCCCTTGATGATTGACATATGCCACGGTTGTGACATTATCCGTCTGAAAACAAATGAACGATTCTCTCTTCAGAAGAGGCCACGACTGAAGAGCTCTGAAAATCGCACGGAGTTCTAAAATGTTGATTGGTAATCTCGCCTCCTGAGATTCCCAAACCCCCTGCGCTGTCAGAGACCCCCATACAGCTCCCCAACCTGTCAGACTCGCATCTGTTGAGATCACAGTCCAGGTTGGAAGAACAAAAGAAGCCCCTTGAACTAAACGATGGTGATCTGTCCACCACGTCAGAGAGTGTCGTACAATCGGATTTAAAGATATTAACTGTGATATCTTTGTATAATCCCTGCACCACTGGTTCAGCATACAAAGCTGAAGAGGTCGCATGTGAAAACGAGCAAAGGGGATCGCGTCCGATGCAGCAGTCATAAGACCTAGAATTTCCATGCATAAGGCTACCGAAGGGAATGATTGAGACTGAAGGTTTCGACAAGCTGAAACCAATTTCAGACGTCTCTTGTCGGTCAGAGACAAAGTCATGGCCACTGAATCTATTTGGAAACCTAAAAAAGTTACCCTTGTCTGAGGAATCAATGAACTCTTTGGTAAATTGATCCTCCAACCATGTTCTTGAAGAAATGACAAGTCGATTCGTATGAAATTCTGCTAAATGTAAAGACTGAGCAAGTACCAAGATATCGTCCAAATAAGGAAATACCACAATACCCTGTTCTCTGATTACAGATAGAAAGGCACCGAGAACCTTTGAAAAAATCCTTGGAGCTGTTGCTAGGCCAAACGGCAGAGCCACAAACTGGTAATGCTTGTCTAGAAAAGAGCATCCTGTAAATCTATTGTGGACATATAATGCCCTTGCTGAACAAAAGGCAGAATAGTCCTTATAGTCACCATCTTGAATGTTGGTATCCTTACATAACGATTCAATATTTTTAAATCCAGAACTGGTCTGAAGGAATTCTCCTTCTTTGGTACAATGAATAGATTGGAGTAAAACCCCAGACCCTGTTCCACAACTGGAACTGGCACAATTACTCCAGCCAACTCTAGATCTGAAACACATTTCAGAAATGCTTGAGCCTTCACTGGGTTTATTGGAATGCAAGAAAGAAAAAATCTTCTTGCAGGAGGCCTTACCTTGAAACCTATTCGGTACCCTTGTGAAACAATGTTCTGAATCCAAAGACTGTGAATCGAATTGATCCAAATCTCTTTGAAAAATCGTAATCTGCCCCCTACCAGCTGTGCTGGAATGAGGGCCGCACCTTCATGTGGACTTGGGAGCTGGCTTTTGCTTTCTGAAAGGCTTGGATTTGTTCCTTTAGGGGAAGGATCAGGCTTCTGTTCCTTATTCTGACGAAAGGAACGCAAACGATTAGCAGCCCTATATTTAACTTAAGGGAAAGCAAAGTTGACTTAGAAGACATATCTGCATTCCAAGTTTTAAGCCATAAAGCTCATCTAGCTAAAATAGCTAAAGACATATACCTGACATCAACTCTAATGGTATCAAAAATGGCATCACAAATAAAGTTATTAGCATGTTGAAGAAGTTTAACAATGCTATGAGTATTATTATCTGACACTTGTTGTGCCAAAGCCTCCAACCAAAAAGTGGAAGCTGCCGCAACATCAGCCAAAGAAATAGCAGGCCTAAGAAGATTACCTGAACATAAATAAGCTTTCCTTAGAAAGGAATCACTTTTCCTATCTAAAGGATCCTTAAAGGAAGTACTATCTGCCATAGGAATAGTAGTACGTTTAGCGAGAGTAGAGATAGCCCCATCAACTTTAGGGATTTTGTCCTAAAACTCTAATCTGTCAGATGGCACAGGATACAATTTCTTAAACCTTTTAGAAGGAGTAAATGAATTACCCAGATTATTCCATTCCCTAGAAATTACTTCAGAAATAGCATCAGGGATAGGAAAAACTTCCGGAATAACTGTAGGAGGTTTAAAAACCGAATTTAAACGCTTAGTGGATTTAGTATCAAGAGGACTAGATTCCTCCATCTCTAATGCGATTAAAACTTCTTTAAGTAAAGAACGAATAAATTCCATTTTAAATAAATATGAAGATTTATCAGTGTCAATATCTGAGACAGAATCCTCTGAACCAGAAAAATCATCATCAGAAACAGACAAATCAGAATGATGATGTTCATTTAAAAATTCATCTGAAAAATGTGAAGTTTTAAAAGACCTTTTACGTTTACTGGAAGGAGGAATAACAGACATAGCCTTCCTAATAGATTTAGAAACAAAATCTCTTATATTAACAGGAACATCCTGAGTATTAGATGTTGATGGGACAGCAACAGGTAATGGAATATTACTAATGGAAATACTATCTGCATTAGCAAGCTTATCATGACATTCATCACAAACTACAGCCGGAGGGACAGTTACTACAAGTTTACAGCAGATACACTTAACTTTGGTAGAACCAGCATCAGGCAGCGTTTTTCCAGAAGTAGCTTCTGATCCAGGGTCAATCTGAGACATCTTGCAATATGTAAGAGAAAAAACAACATATAAAGCAAAATCTATCAAATTCCTTAAAAGGCAGTTTCAGGAATGGGAAAAAATGCCAATGAACAAGCCTCTAGCAACCAGAAGCAAATGAAAAATGAGACTTAAATAATGTGAGAAAAAAAGGTGGAGACAATAATGACGCCCACATTTTTTTGACGCCACATCCGGTGATGCCGACATTTTTGGCGCAAAACGTAAAAAAAAAAAGACACAAACACGAACAACTTCCAGCGACAAGTATGACGCCGGAAATGACAAAGAATTTTTTTTGCGCCAAAAAAGTCCGGGCAATGAATGACGCAATAAAAACAGAATTTATGTTTACCTGATAAATTACTTTCTCCAACGGTGTGTCCGGTCCACGGCGTCATCCTTACTTGTGGGATATTCTCTTCCCCAACAGGAAATGGCAAAGAGCCCAGCAAAGCTGATCACATGATCCCTCCTAGGCTCCGCCTACCCCAGTCATTCGACCGACGTTAAGGAGGAATATTTGCATAGGAGAAACCATATGGTACCGTGGTGACTGTAGTTAAAGAAAATAAATCATCAGACCTGATTAAAAAAACCAGGGCGGGCCGTGGACCGGACACACCGTTGGAGAAAGTAATTTATCAGGTAAACATAAATTCTGTTTTCTCCAACATAGGTGTGTCCGGTCCACGGCGTCATCCTTACTTGTGGGAACCAATACCAAAGCTTTAGGACACGGATGAAGGGAGGGAGCAAATCAGGTCACCTAAATGGAAGGCACCACGGCTTGCAAAACCTTTCTCCCAAAAATAGCCTCAGAAGAAGCAAAAGTATCAAACTTGTAAAATTTGGTAAAAGTGTGCAGTGAAGACCAAGTCGCTGCCCTACATATCTGATCAACAGAAGCCTCGTTCTTGAAGGCCCATGTGGAAGCCACAGCCCTAGTGGAATAAGCTGTGATTCTTTCGGGAGGCTGCCGTCCGGCAGTCTCGTAAGCCAATCTGATGATGCTTTTAATCCAAAAAGAGAGAGAGGTAGAAGTTGCTTTTTGACCTCTCCTTTTACCGGAATAAACAACAAACAAGGAAGATGTTTGTCTAAAATCCTTTGTAGCATCTAAATAGAATTTTAGAGCGCGAACAACATCCAAATTGTGCAACAAACGTTCCTTCTTTGAAACTGGTTTCGGACACAGAGAAGGTACGATAATCTCCTGGTTAATGTTTTTGTTAGAAACAACTTTTGGAAGAAAACCAGGTTTAGTACGTAAAACCACCTTATCTGCATGGAACACCAGATAAGGAGGAGAACACTGCAGAGCAGATAATTCTGAAACTCTTCTAGCAGAAGAAATTGCAACTAAAAACAAAACTTTCCAAGATAATAACTTAATATCAACGGAATGCAAGGGTTCAAACGGAACCCCCTGAAGAACTGAAAGAACTAAATTGAGACTCCAAGGAGGAGTCAAAGGTTTGTAAACAGGCTTAATTCTAACCAGAGCCTGAACAAAGGCTTGAACATCTGGCACAGCGGCCAGCTTTTTGTGAAGTAACACAGACAAGGCAGAAATCTGTCCCTTCAGGGAACTTGCAGATAATCCTTTTTCCAATCCTTCTTGAAGGAAGGATAGAATCCTAGGAATCTTAACCTTGTCCCAAGGGAATCCTTTAGATTCACACCAACAGATATATTTTTTCCAAATTTTGTGGTAAATCTTTCTAGTTACAGGCTTTCTGGCCTGAACAAGAGTATCGATAACAGAATCTGAGAACCCTCGCTTCGATAAGATCAAGCGTTCAATCTCCAAGCAGTCAGCTGGAGTGAAACCAGATTCGGATGTTCGAACGGACCCTGAACAAGAAGGTCTCGTCTCAAAGGTAGCTTCCAAGGTGGAGCCGATGACATATTCACCAGATCTGCATACCAAGTCCTGCGTGGCCACGCAGGAGCTATCAAGATCACCGACGCCCTCTCCTGATTGATCCTGGCTACCAGCCTGGGGATGAGAGGAAACGGCGGGAACACATAAGCTAGTTTGAAGGTCCAAGGTGCTACTAGTGCATCCACTAGAGCCGCCTTGGGATCCCTGGATCTGGACCCGTAGCAAGGAACTTTGAAGTTCTGACGAGAGGCCATCAGATCCATGTCTGGAATGCCCCACAGCTGAGTGACTTGGGCAAAGATTTCCGGATGGAGTTCCCACTCCCCCGGATGCAATGTCTGACGACTCAGAAAATCCGCTTCCCAATTTTCCACTCCTGGGATGTGGATAGCAGACAGGTGGCAGGAGTGAGACTCCGCCCATAGAATGATTTTGGTCACTTCTTCCATCGCCAGGGAACTCCTTGTTCCCCCCTGATGGTTGATGTACGCAACAGTTGTCATGTTGTCTGATTGAAACCGTATGAACTTGGCCCTCGCTAGCTGAGGCCAAGCCTTGAGAGCATTGAATATCGCTCTCAGTTCCAGAATATTTATCGGTAGAAGAGATTCTTCCCGAGACCAAAGACCCTGAGCTTTCAGGGATCCCCAGACCGCGCCCCAGCCCATCAGACTGGCGTCGGTCGTGACAATGACCCACTCTGGTCTGCGGAATGTCATCCCTCGTGACAGGTTGTCCAGGGACAGCCACCAACGGAGTGAGTCTCTGGTCCTCTGATTTACTTGTATCTTCGGAGACAAGTCTGTATAGTCCCCATTCCACTGACTGAGCATGCACAGTTGTAATGGTCTTAGATGAATGCGTGCAAAAGGAACTATGTCCATTGCCGCTACCATCAACCCGATCACTTCCATGCACTGAGCTATGGAAGGAAGAGGAACGGAATGAAGTATCCGACAAGAGTCTAGAAGTTTTGTTTTTCTGGCCTCTGTCAGAAAAATCCTCATTTCTAAGGAGTCTATTATTGTTCCCAAGAAGGGAACCCTTGTTGACGGAGATAGAGAACTCTTTTCCACGTTCACTTTCCATCCGTGAGATCTGAGAAAGGCCAGGACAATGTCCGTGTGAGCCTTTGCTTGAGGAAGGGACGACGCTTGAATCAGAATGTCGTCCAAGTAAGGTACTACAGCAATGCCCCTTGGTCTTAGCACAGCTAGAAGGGACCCTAGTACCTTTGTGAAAATCCTTGGAGCAGTGGCTAATCCGAAAGGAAGCGCCACGAACTGGTAATGTTTGTCCAGGAATGCGAGTACAACGGCAAAGAGAATGACTGGGGTAGGCGGAGCCTAGGAGGGATCATGTGACCAGCTTTGCTGGGCTCTTTGCCATTTCCTGTTGGGGAAGAGAATATCCCACAAGTAAGGATGACGCTGTGGACCGGACACACCTATGTTGGAGAAATGAAGCATTTTCAGCCCCCGCGAGCCTAACAGCCCACAGGGAAAAAAGTAAATTTTCAAGGTAAGAAATTTTTTTTATTCATATGCATTATCCCAAATAATGAAACTGACTGTCTGAAATAAGGAATATTGATCATCCTGAATCAAGGCAAATAAATGTTTAAACACATATATTTAGAACTTTATATAAAAGTGCCCAACCATAGCTTAGAGTGTCACAAAAAATAAGGCTTACTTACCCCAGGACACTCATCTACATGTAGTAGAAAGCCAAACCAGTACTGAAACGAGAATCAGTAGAGGTAATGGTATATAAGAGTATATCGTCGATCTGAAAAGGGAGGTAAGAGATGAATCTCTACGACCGATAACAGAGAACCTATGAAATAGATCCCGTAGAAGGAGACCATTGAATTCAAATATGCAATACTCTCTTCACATCCCTCTGACATTCACTGCACACTGAGAGGAAAACCGGGCTCCAGCCTGCTGCGAAGCGCATATCAACGTAGAATCTAGCACAAACTTACTTCACCACCTCCACGGGAGGCAAAGTTTGTAAAACTCATTTGTGGGTGTGGTGAGGGGTGTATTTATAGGCATTTTGAGGTTTGGGACACTTTGCCCCTCCTAGTAGGAATGTATATCCCATACGTCACTAGCTCATGGACTCTTGCTAATTACATGAAAGAAAGTAAATTAATGTCTAGAGAGCAAAAACAAACATAATGCACCTAAGAGCGTTTAAGAGATTTAGAACTTTAAGAGCGAGTGAGACGCTCACAGTGCCATAATGAACACTAAGAAAGTATGGAGGATAGTGTGAGCCAAAGGCAGGAGAAAAAATACAGTAAACCGGCAAAACAAGCCGCCTGCTACATGACCTCTAGCACCAAATATAGATAAAAGACAGAAAAACATATTATAGTGAAAACCGTGCTCTTCCCAATAAGTCTTAAGATCAAAAAAGGCTATGAGGCCAATTTATCAAGCTCTGTATGGAGCTTGATTGGAAACAGAAGTTATGAAGCTGCGGTCTAAAGACCGCTGCTCCATAACTTGTCTGCCTGCTCTGCTAATCTGCAGGGGGCGGCATTGCACAAGCAGTTCACAAAAACTGCTGGTGCAATGATAAATACCAACAGCGTATGCTGTTGGCATATATCGATGTGCAGCGGACATGATACACTACATCGTATTATGTCCACTAGCACTTACATAAATAGGACCCTTTATGTCTCACTTCTGTTCGGAGGTAGCTTAAAGGGACATTAAACACTTTGAGATGGTAATATAAAATGATAAATTGTATATATAAAACAACTCTGCAATATACTTTCATTATTTATTTTGTCCTCTTTGTCTGTAATTCCATTCTGAAATTGTGAGCTTTCCTGTTAGAAATGGAAGTGCCAAACACTGCTAAATCCAGCACAGCCATTGGCTGCACACTCTAATGACCTATGTATAACTGTCCCTAATTGGCCACAGCAGAGAAGGTAACACAAGTTACAACATGGCAGCTCCCAGTGTTTTATAGACACTAAAACTTTACACTTATTTTGTCACTTTTTAAACAACTAATGAAACTTTAAAAAATACATCTACATTTTAGTCATGGACTAATTAATCTTTTCTTTGAATGCATCATTCTATCTAACATGTATTTAGTGTTTAATGTCCCTTTAAAGCCCGCAGGAAGGAAATTAAACTGAAGCCCAATTTTTATAGCTGAGAGATCATTAAATAAACAGTATAATTATGCATAATTACTACCATAGCACAAACAAAGTGATTAAGAGGGAAATAAATATTCCTTGGCTATGAGGGAGATACATTTTTCTCTGTTAATAGCCTGTGGGCTATGTAAGTGTACTGCACATACCTTGTTAAAACCCTCACTTCACTGATCTTACCAGCTATCCTGAAGAGCTCTGTGCAGTAAAGAACCCATCGAGTGCCTGTACAGGTACAGCGGATTATATAAGGAAATACCTCAAATCACACAGGAGGAGCCTAAGGACAAGTCCTTGCAAGACCTTAGGGGCGTTATGGCTTAAATCCCATAAGGATACACTGCACACATAATATGCTACCCTCTAACTTAAGATTGTGACCCCTTGCTTTGGTATTATATGACGAGTAATGTAAAAGAATACACTACAAAGACAAGTGCAAAGTACCAGAAGCTTTCAGAAGAGAAAGTAAGAAATGGTCAGAGGTAAGAACATCAGTTATGATCCATTTTATAATGGGACTTTTATTCCCCTTTTACCGCTCCCTTCTCCATACGTAAAGTTGCTTCAGGAACAGCAAAAAGAAAATTTAAGAAAGAAAACTGTATCTATAGATTAGCTAGCTTTTTACACAGACTGAACAGACATGTTTTTACAGAGTTTAGCCAAATGCTGCCCATACAAGCAGCATATGACCCTCATAGACTTCAGGGAGACTCTATGTATGCTCCATGCAAATACAAGGTATATAGCTCACTAGTTCCTGAATAAGAGGGTGAGAAAAAAACATCTTTTTATTCATTTTATCCCAAGTTTAGATCTGTGGAATTATGTCAGTGTTTTTTTAAATAGAAAAACAAAAATCCTATTTTCATCAATTCATTATTTTGTAGTGCTACACGTGAGCACTGAATGTTCAAATAAAAAAAAAAATATTCTTAAACAAAATATTGCATAAAAACAAAACAAAGCAGTGATATCTTTAGCGGAAGTTCACGGATTAAAGAAAGATGATCTGAACAAACACTATAAAATAATAAAAACATACTATTTATTCTAAATCATATAACAAGTATTAGTGAGTTCTAATAAGAACATTAGTAATCCAATATACATTCTAGTTTAGTGAGAACAGTAAATCCCTATGAACAAGTAATTATGGAAATAGTTCAACGCTCCATCTGAAAACTAAGCAAAGTGTACCTTGCCTTTAATTAGAGCTTGTAATCTCACCTGATTAAAGGAGAATTCTAGCCAAAAAGCATATGCATGAGTGGGATGCCCCTTTAAATGTAAAACAAGAGGTTCACTGTTAACTAGCAAACCATTGAGGGGAAGAAACGACACTCAAAATCTAAAAGAAACCAAAAAGGGTAGGGTGAAAAGGACAGGTGATTGGGAACATATCTGTCAGGGTTCATACCTCCTCTTCCACTCATCATTGCTAGGTTAATTTACCTGACTGCTAGCATAATCTGCACTAGCTCAGTAATACCCTTGCCATCTCGCCACACGTCAGCAAGCATATACCGGATCCTGAGTTACGTCTCACCAGGAACTTTCTAAGTGCTGCCGAATCTGCTGCCTGTCACATCCACTTTCAGTGCGACGCAGCTCCTACCTTGTCTCTCGCCTTACACTGCTTGTTCGGCTGACGTCATCAGCTGTTGCCGACTGCAGTAACCTCTCCACGCTACGCTCTGGGATCAGGTTGTATAACAGCGTACTGTTACAAGTTTATTCCTTCTTGCCTAAAACGCTAACTGAGTTATTAATAGACTTTGCTCTTACAAGTCATACTTGATATTGTCTATTTGCTGTACCGCTCTCCACGCTACAAGTATAATCTTATGTGCTGTAACTCCTATCTATGCCCTCTAAACTCACATCACATACAAAATAACTATATATATGTGACTCTAGTTACTTGGGCAATATTAACACACACAGTTAGTCACTTAGGCGATCCAGTGACTAACTTTGTGTTACAGAACCACATTTATAAATTTCTTCCCTTTCTGTTAAATTCCAAATTCAGAGGTTAACCACAAAAGTATTCTGACATATTAACCTAGCCTGAAAAATGTCCTCTGAGGAAATAGCAGATCAGTTCACTAATATATCACAGCGCATTGACAGTCTCACACAAAGCATCAGAGATTTGCAGAGTGATAATGAGACAGTAAAAACATGTCTCAGAGATTTATACAACACTAAGCCTATTCCCACTACACAGCTGCCTGAACCACAGATCAGCCTCCCTGAGAAATTCTCAGGAAACAGAACCCAGTTCAGAGAGTTCAAAAACTCATGTCTATTGCTTTTTGAACTTAAACCAGCCACTTACAGAACTGATAGATTAAAGGTCTTGACTATCATATCTTTTCTCAGGGCTGAGCCGCGTGCATGGGCTGACACATATTATGAAATACAAGATCCAATCCTTAACTCTTTAGATGACTTTTTAAAGGAAATGTCATCCCTATATGACGATCCTTTCAAGCAAAGCTCAGCTGAAGCTTCAATTAGAGCCTTAAAACAAAATAGGCAACCTGTAGAGGACTATATAGCACAGTTCAAAATACATGCTAGGGATTCCCAATGGAATGAGCCATCCCTCAAGAACCATTTCCGAATTGGTTTGTCTGATGACATAAAGGATGAGCTGTCCAGGATTGGCATACCTCCTACACTGGAGGAATTATACACCTTAACCATTACAATTGATAGACGGATCAGGGAACGCCGCCACGAGAGGACTGGTTACTCAGGTTCCTTAAGAAGACCGTCACCTACTGTCACACTTAAACAACAGGATCACGAGGTTCCAATGGAGATAGGAGCGATCAAGGGACCTTTGACACAGCAAGAAAAAAACAGAAGACGCCTTCTAGGTCTCTGTATCTATTGCGCAGCCAGAGATCATGATGTCAAGGCATGCCCATTACTGCTAAAACAAAAGACTGGTAGGTCCAGAAGAAATATATTTAACCATAATGTAAAAGAAAAAAACAGCACTTATTTTTTTCTACCTCTTTCCTTACAGTGGCATCGACACACAGTCAAAACTGAAGCCTTAATCGATACAGGGGCATGTGGTAATTTTGTTGATTTAGAGTATGTGAGGGCCAATAAAATTCCTGTTGAAACAAAACCTGTTCCACTTTCATTTAACGTTGTTGATGGTTCACCTCTCTCCTCAGGTCCTGTGAGACAACAAACGACACCTCTACTTATGGTTACTGATACAGGTCATACTGAAATCATAACATTTAACGTGATTACCTCACCTATTTTTCCTATCATTTTAGGTATCTCTTGGCTAAAGACACACCAACCTACACTTCATTGGAAAGACTTTTCTGTTTCTCTTAACTCCACTTATTGCACTAACAACTGTTTTTCACCACAACACATCGCAGTGCTTACTGATCCTAAACTCCCTCCTTGTTATGATAATTTCAGAGATGTGTTCAGCAAGAAAGACGCTTTATCTTTACCTCCACACAGAGCATACGACTGCCCTATAGATCTACTCCCAGGCTCCAGTGTACCATATGGTCACATATACCCGTTATCAAAACCAGAGTTAGATCATCTAAAAAATTATTTACAGGAAAATCTGGACAAGGGTTTTATTAGACCCTCCACTTCGCCAGCTGGTGCTGGTATTTTCTTTGTAAAGAATAAAGATGGATCACTCAGGCCTATCATAGACTATAGGGAACTCAACAAGAAAACAATTAAAAATAGGTACCCACTACCTTTAATTCCCGAATTAATTGAGAGGTTACGTGGTGCCCAGGTCTTCACCAAATTGGACCTAAGAGGGGCCTATAACCTCATCAGAATCCGTGCCGGCGACGAATGGCTAAGAGCATTTAGAACCCGTTACGGGTTGTTCGAGTATACTGTTATGCCATTCGGTCTGTGTAACGCACCGGCTACATTTCAAAATTTCATTAACGATATTTTCCGTGACATATTAGATGTATACATTGTGGTGTATTTAGACGACATTCTTATATTCTCACAAAATCTCGAAGAACACATACAACATGTTACAACTGTCCTCACCCGCTTACGTACACATAGTTTGTATGCCAAACTTGAAAAGTGTTTATTTCATGTTAACCAAGTATCATTCTTGGGTTACCACATCACCCCCACAGGTATTAAGATGGAAGAAACCAAAGTTTCTTGTATTAAGCATTGGCCTATCCCTAAAAGTAGGAAGGACATACAAAGATTTCTTGGTTTCGCCAATTTTTACCGCAAATTTATCCATAAATTCGCCTCATTGTCGAAACCTTTATCTGACCTAACAAAGATACAAAATAAATTTCATTGGTCCCCACTTACTCAACAGGCATTTGATACCTTAAAAGAACGTTTTACCACTGCACCTATTCTTCAGTTCCCTGATACTGATTCACAATTTATTTTAGAGGTCGATGCTTCAGATTTTGCCCTGGGGGCAATCCTCTCACAGAGGAAGTCTTTCAAAGAACCCATACACCCTGTAGCATTTTTTTCAAGGGTATTGACAACAGCAGAACTCAATTATCCAGTAGGTGAGAAAGAGTTACTCGCTATAAAAGCTTCTTTTGACCACTGGCGTTATCTCCTGGAAGGATCAGTTTTTCCTGTGGTCATCTTGACAGATCACAAGAACTTGCAATATCTCCAAACCAACAGGACCCTGTCAGCAAGGCAACTCAGATGGAGCCTCTATTTCTCCCGCTTTCAATACATCATAACATACAGGCCGGGATCCAAGAATGGCAAAGCAGATGCCCTTTCACGAATGTATCAAAGACCAAACAATGATAATGTACCTTCCACCATCATCCCAAAGGAGAATGTATTGGCTTCTCTCACAACAAGACCCGTAGATATCAGAACTTCACAAGAAAATGATTCTTCTAAACCAACCACATTGCTGTATCTGGCTCCTGATGGATTGTATTACCACAATCAATTACTATATATCCCTACAGACCTCAGGACGCTTATCCTAGAAACAGTACATGACTCTCCACTAGCTGGACATCTTGGGTTCCATAAGACGTATTCAATTCTCAAACGATCTTACTGGTGGCCCTCCATGGGTTCTTATGTGAAAAATTACATCTCCAAATGTGACATTTGTTCCAGTTCCAAACCTTCCCATTTGAAACCTGTTGGTTTGCTACAACCTTATCCAGTTCCAAATATCCCTTGGACTGATGTTTCTCTCGATTTCATAGTCGATCTCCCCAAATCATCTTCACATACATGTATCATGGTCGTTGTTGATATGTTCTCCAAAATGGCACATTTCATTCCAACCCCCGTTGTACCCACTGCAGTGATTATGGCCCAGTTATTCATCAGAGAGATCATCCGGCTACATGGCATACCTACCAGTATACTCTCCGACAGGGGTACTCAGTTTACGTCAAGATTTTGGAAAGAACTCTGCACCGCTTTACGAATAGACCAAAAATTAACTACCTCATACCACCCTCAATGTAATGGGCAAACGGAGAGAACCAACCAGTGGTTGGAACAGTATCTTAGGTGCTATTGTTCACAACAACAAGAGGTACACCTTCTTACCTCTCGCAGAATTTGCGTACAACACTCCCAATGCTTCTACTAAGTATAGCCCATTCTACATTAATAACGGACTGCACCCCAGAAGTCATATGCTACCCAGGGTTGAGTCTGCATGCCCTTTAGTGAATGACACTATTAACGACATTTCGAAAGCTTTCACGATCATAAAAGACAACATCAAGTATGCCCAGGCATCTCACAAGAGACAGTATGATCTTCGCCATCGAGAACAGCCCACCTATCGCATTGGTCAATTGGTTTGGTTATCTACGAAAAATCTCAAGCTTCGTCTTCCATCAAAGAAACTTGCTAGACTTTTTGTTGGTCCGTTTCGGATATTGGCTATGCCCAATCCTGTCACGGTCACTTTGAAATTACCGGACTCCTATAGAATCCATCCAACTTTTCATGTGTCACTCATCAAGCCTTGTGATTCTTCAACCAGCTCCACGTCTGATGGTCTTGCCTCTTACGACCTATCTGATGATGCTGAGTATGAGGTGCAAAGTATTGTAGACTCTCGTATGAGGAATGGACGTCTTGAATATTTGGTTCACTGGCTGGGTTATGATACCTCTGAGGATTCTTGGGAGCCTGCGACTAATGTCATGGCTCCGCGTCTGGTCTCACTGTTTCATCGTCGTAACCCGGATAGACCGGTGCCATGAAACCTTGCAGTGGTTTCCTTGGGGGGGGGGCTCTGTCAGGGTTCATACCTCCTCTTCCACTCATCATTGCTAGGTTAATTTACCTGACTGCTAGCATAATCTGCACTAGCTCAGTAATAAGCTTGCCATCTCGCCACACGTCAGCAAGCATATACCGGATCCTGAGTTACGTCTCACCAGGAACTTTCTAAGTGCTGCCGAATCTGCTGCCTGTCACATCCACTTTCAGTGCGACGCAGCTCCTACCTTGTCTCTCGCCTTACACTGCTTGTTCGGCTGACGTCATCAGCTGTTGCCGACTGCAGTAACCTCTCCACGCTACGCTCTGGGATCAGGTTGTATAACAGCGTACTGTTACAAGTTTATTCCTTCTTGCCTAAAACGCTAACTGAGTTATTAATAGACTTTGCTCTTACAAGTCATACTTGATATTGTCTATTTGCTGTACCGCTCTCCACGCTACAAGTATAATCTTATGTGCTGTAACTCCTATCTATGCCCTCTAAACTCACATCACATACAAAATAACTATATATATGTGACTCTAGTTACTTGGGCAATATTAACACACACAGTTAGTCACTTAGGCGATCCAGTGACTAACTTTGTGTTACAGAACCACATTTATAAATTTCTTCCCTTTCTGTTAAATTCCAAATTCAGAGGTTAACCACAAAAGTATTCTGACAATATCCTTGTTCACAAAACTGTCTTATAGATTCAGCTTGAGAAAGAGGGTTAATAAGAGCAGCCCCAGAACATCAGAGAGACCGGAAGAATTGAACATAATACTCACCCTGCAATTGAATATTTACATATTTCAAACATCCAGTTTATGTCTAGAAGAGGAACACTATCAACCTATCTTGGGAAGATGAAATCACAGAAAGATGAGAAAGGTATGAGATCTGTTAAGCGTTTGTTTGACCCCTTACTTATCGTTACCTAAAAAAGTACTGAAATATGTCATGATGCTTAAATAATTATAAGGTAATAAGACAATTACCCGATTTGATGACTGGAACAACAGAAGCAGGAGATGTGTTGCAGGTGCCACATAAAGTTAAGCTGGAAACAGGCCAGCTTGGAAGAGTAGTCTGTAGGTAAGCCAGGGGTCAGAACCAGGTCAGTCAGAAGCCAAACATAAAAAAAAGGAGTTTCCAAAGTCAAAAGCCAAGGTACAGTTCCGAAAGTAAACAGTAAAACAGTCCTCAAGATGCAGTTCAGGTGGGGGTCAGACACATCACAGGAGTCAAAGAACATGCCAAGGTCAAAACCATAGTGACAGGCCGCTAACAAGATTTCCATGTTTTTAATAAGAAAGAACAGAACAGGTGTAGAAAGGATCCTTGTAACACCTTCCATTCAGTCTTGGTCCAGAAAACTGCAAAAGTACTTCTGACAAGGACAATACAAAGAGTGCAATTCTTAGTGCACTTTACATCTGAAGCAGCACATATATTGCATCCAGAGTTGCCAAAGCGCCCTTAGCGTGACCTGGACTTGTGCAGAATCAGCCCTCTACAATTTAGTGCACCCCAGAACCTCTCACCAACATCTGAGATAAGAGTACTGTGGTTCCTACAGCGCTTGCAAGTTTATCATTCTTTCAATATAATAAATCTGAAACTACTTAAAGGGACATAAAATCCAACATTTTACTTTCATGATTCAGACATAATATACGTAAAAATATAAAAAAAAAACATTTCCAATTTACATCTATTATTAAATCTTTATTATTTTCTTGGTATCTATTGCTGAAAAGCATACCTAGGTAGTGTGCACAGGCATGGAGCACTATATGGCAAATCAGCTCATTGGTGTGCAGTGATGTACAGGAGGTCTGACCATTCATGTGTAAAACTTCCCCTGCCTAATCCTGACAGACTATTACAAAATGATTGATGTGATGGCTAGCAAGTCAGGCATACAATGCCCAAGAGGTTTATCCAATCCACTTTTAACCAAGCATAGGAAGGAGGTTGTGCAAATGGCTTCATCCAAAAGTTGTGTGCCCCACAAGCTGGATGCCAAGTGAGGCACACAAAAATTGAATGAAGTCAGATTCGTCATTGCTCAGCTAAATCAAGTATAAGATGCAGACGGAGGAACGGTGCAATGTTTACCATCTTTAAATGTTAAATATTTAACAAAGTATCTTTAAAAAAAATTAATGAATTAAAGTGCCCCTGTTTTCATAAATAATTGTATATACTGTGTATTGAAATACTAAAGTTTACAATCACTGTAAGACCAGAAAACATCTGGTTATCAAATGCAGTCAAAAGCAAAAGCATCATTGAACATTTTTAAGAATTCCATGCACAAATAATGTATAAGCAGTTCATATTAAAACTTTGCTTTTAGAGAACACAAACAGTATGCATAAATATATAGTTAGCATATATAGGCCTTTATGCCTATAATAGTTAAAACTTGTTTGGCCTTTAAGAAATAAGTTACATTTGTCTTCACTCTGCTTTCCTGGTCTCTGCTGAAGATGTTCTCATCTAGAAATAGGAGAATGTGAAATTCTAGTGAAGATAATACTAGGCACTAACCTGAAGTTCGTTATAAGAATATTTGCTTATTATGAGAAACACTCTTATTTTGCTAAAACGCTTGCTAAATAAAATAATTAACATAATGTTAGACATGCTTTTAAGCTAAAGGTTTAATTATTATAATTGCATAGAGGGAGACAGGGGGGTCTTCTGGGTAACATCTTGGAGAGAAGGCTCATATACAGCACCTGTGGAACTTGCCTGTACTTCACTTAATGATTCTCAGTGCTGTAGAATGCTATTAATACCTCATCTGAAACCCGAAGATAAGCAATGCGTTCATAGTTTAATCACTGCCTTGTGTTACTATATTGTAACTGCTTAGTTGTGATTCATTTATAAGCCGATTACCGATTTGTGCTATAGCAATAGGTTCATAATAAACACTATTATTATTATACTGTGTTTTGTGTGATTTTCCTTTTTTTTCCCTGTAATATACTGAGAACTACTGTGCACTTCCCCAACGCCAGCACATAAAAGTATCTCAGAGTCAGAACTTGACAATCTTAGCGATACCATACATAAATATCTATGTTGTGTACTTCTTGGTAAAGCAATACCTCCCTTAAGAGGCTATATCTGCAAGCCATAGATCGCCACTGGTACTTCCTCTCCATGTCATTGTTCACAATGTGTCACAAAGGATCACCAAATGGCATAAGGTTTCTGAGGCACTTAAGTGGTAAACACGCCTCAATGTTCCAGGGTACTCCTTGAAAATGTTACAACAGTGTATAGCTGTTTACATCACCTTGTTAGCAACAATGAGTTACGTGCATTTCACCCTCAAATTAAGCCGGAAGAAGCCTGAACAATAAAGGGTGAAATGTGCATAGGGAGGAGTACCCTGGAACATTGAGACATGTTTACCACTTAAGTGTCTCTGACACCTCATGCTATTTGGTGATCCATTGTGACACATTGTGGACGACGACATGGAGAGGAAGTACTTGATGTGATCTATGGCTTGCAGATATACACAGCGTAGATGTTTATGCATGGTATTTCTAGGATCGGTAAGTTCTGAGTCCGGACTGTGCCTTGATACACTAGAATTAAAGTAGTTGTCTATTTAACGTATCTGTGTGAGATCAAGGTAACTTCCAACCTCGCTGGGAACTGTCACATACATAATAAATTGGGATTGATAGCAATATGGACCTATTTTTGGATCCTAAAAGCTTTATAGGTTTGTGCACAATTCAGAATTATAATATATATTGAATGGACTAATACCCATTTGGCGAAATTACCCCTATCCCCCCTAATTTTTTCTTGAGTCACTGTTGCTTAGAAGATTTATGTTGCCCAATTAGGGATTTACTGCATGGTGGGATACTGTATCATGGACTGTGAATCTGACATTCCATTTGAATTATAAGTATTTTGTAATAATTAGTCTGGTGCTGGATATGAGTGGTCTTTTTCTTTTTTATATTGTTATTTTTTTTTTTACCACTCACTGAATACAGTGTACAAATATTTATCTTGTGGTGCTTACAATAAATCTCAAATAAAAAAGATTATTTAAATATTATATATATATATATATATATATATATATATATATATATATATATATATATATATACTGTATATGTTACAATACCCTAGAGTGCATAGGAGGGCAGCCTCCCGATCCATAACCCGATATTTTGAGGCGGTGATGCTCACACATATCTTACAATGGGGCGTCAGTGACTCCAACTGTAAGTGGAGGTCATTAGAACAAGCCTCGTTACCTCACCAAGTCTCCCTGAAAGACCTTATATGGACCCCTCCACATTGTAGACGGACTCTAGCAATATTCAATATTATCATAAAAGAATGTCTGGCCACATTGGAAAAGTTCAGGCATAATAAACACATAGCGCCCCACCCTTCCCCTATCACTTCCATTTCTGGTCTCCTGACGGGACTACCCGATTCGCATGCAGCCACATGGGCAAGACTGGGTATTGGGAGGGTTGCAGACATGTGGTCACCTAATCAAGCAGACTCATTTATTACACCAGACCAGCTTAGAGCCACAACCCCGATCCCACCCTACTTAACCTTCAAACATACTAGAGTAACAAGTTTACTGTCTAGTTGGGGTTTAGGCCCTACTCAAATCGCCAACTCACTCTGTGGAAAACTAGGTGGAAGCAGGGGCTCCGACTAGGGAAACCTATGTCGGTCCATTATAGCTTAATGGATGGCGCTGCGCCAGATGATAAAGCCTTGCACATTTTAAAATGGGAACAAAAACTCAATATGTCCATACCTAGTAAAGACTGGCAGCGTACGTTCACACTCAAAAAGCAAGCCCTACATTGCGTCACCATATATGAGACATACTTTAAACTCCTCACCCATTGGTACTATGTCCCGTCCAGATTAGCCAAACTGTTCCCCTCAACCACACCCCTATGCTGGAGGAACTGCGGTCAGACAGGTGACATGGCTCACATTTGGTGGAGCTGCCCCAAGATTAAGCCATTCTGGAGCGCTTGTTTCTCCCTACTATCCGGTATAGGAATAGCATTGTCTAGAACCCCGGAGATAGCCCTACTCCATATCAGTACATGAGGGTTGCCTAAACCACCCGCCATGTTCTGATATTGTTAAGGTTATGGCATATATGTACTTAATGGAGAGGAATATGTTCTTTTCCACTGGAAAAGTAGACTTATTTGAAATTATATGGGCTCAGTGGAAATCCAGGTATGACACCCAATGGCTCCCGAGCCTAGATATATAGGGATCCCCACAGCCAGATCTAAGGGAACTTCCTATGACCCTATGCTTATGCTCGTCAGGAGTATTACTACACTTAATCCTAATGTTCCCAGATTGACCTAGACAGAATCTAGGACAACATTTATCTGTCTCCCTCGATCCTCCCACCACTCATTTCCCCCCTTCTTCTTACCCCTTCCCCCCACCCCCAACTTGAAAACATTTATATATTCTCTCATGCTCTTATTGTTTCTTGCCTCTGTTCCGGTGTATTACTTTGTAATTTTGTGATAGAAGTAATGACCTAACCCAGATGCGGGTTACATTACCATTCTGTTGGTTGCTCTTTTTATTATTGTTTTTTTGTTCTTTATTATGTTTTTAAGTTGATGTATTGTGTTGAGCATAAGGTGCAATGTTACTTATTTACTATGAAAAACAAATAAAATATATATATATATATATATATATATATATATACACACTATTATATGTAAAGGGACAGCAAAGCCAAAACATTTTGGATCAGACAAAGCATACCATTTAAAAAATAATATATATATATATATATATATATATATATATGTTACAATACATATAATAGTTTTGCAATCTGAAGTAGTACAGTCCAGAAGATGCTTTGGATGGCAAGGTCTCATTTAACTTCTATTCTAATGTGGACAATGGGATTGTCTGTGTTCTCAGAAAGCTGCACGGTACTTTGTTCCGCTCAGTAGGGTAGCAGAGAAGTCTGGATTTATTTTCTTGCAGTAAATTATAGGGAAGTTTCAAGCTCAGCCCTATCATACTGTGGAGCCTGTTGAGGTCAAAAATATAGACATCAAACACAATGCAAGATATCCCCCGTGTATCAGATATTGCTTGTAGAAAGAACTCCATGTGCGGGTTATAAGATCATCCAAAGTATAATAAGTGAAATGTACTGTCAATTCATATTATAAATCATATGCTCTCAGAATAGAGTTTTATTTAATAAAAAAAATCCTCAAGATTACATAGTGGAAAAATTCAATAGATGTGCAAACGCATGTAAAACATTAGGTAGACTATTGTATGTAAAAGTAGGAAAAGTTAACAATAAAAGCACTGCTGAATGGTAACTATAACATAAACATAACCTTGCTCATAAACAATTAATTACCAGAAGATGCATATAGCAAACTATTCTATTTTAGTGGGGAAAAACACCTTATGGTACTTTTAATCTTAGTTTGAACTAGCATTGCTCCCACTAAATAGACAGTACCTATAATATAACTAAATGGACCCCCCCCCCAAAAAAAAACAAAAAAAACCAACATGTATTATTACCTTATTTAGCAGCAGAATTTTCAACATGTACTTGAATGGAGCTTAAAGGGACATCAAACGCAAATATTTTCTTTCATGTTTCAGAGAGAACATGCAACAACTTTTTATTTTGCTTCTATTACAAAATTTATTTTGTTCTTTTGGTATCCTTTGTTGAAAATAAAAACGTTTTTTTTTTAAATTGTAAGTTCTGTTTGAAATTGTTTGTGTTTCATGTCCCTTTAAGCTTTGAACCTACATTAAGAGAGTTGAAACAAGCAACCTCCGTGCATTTGAGAACATGAACTCTGACATACACTTAAATCTATTGCCATTTCATTTTAATGATATACAAAATGTCCTTAACTACTTTGCATTTGGTCAATGTGTGTGCAGCCAAGCTGTTAAAGGGACATAATACTTATATAAAAAAAGTGATGCAGCACAGCTGATAAAAAGCTGACAAAGAAAATATCACCTGAACATCTCTATGTAAAAAATGGAAGATATTTTACTTCAAAATGTCTCCATCTTACAACAGAGCTCTGTGAAAAGTTATCCTTCAGCAACTGTCAGCTGCATGTTAAAAAACAAACACAAAAACAGCTTCATCAGTGCTTTACTGTGATTTCATAAAATTTCACTAAAATCTAACTTTATTAAACTGTGTAGGAAAATAACATGATTGTAGCTGCACATGCCAGATGCACGCTCCCTTGCAAGTCCTGCGACTAGCATGCTGTTTGGCTGCTTCAAGTCCCTTTACAATGGGATGTGGCTACTGACGAAAGTTTGATGTCAAATATCTTCCTTTTTTACATAGAGATGTTTAGGTGATATTTTTGACTCAGCTTTTTACAGCTATGCTAGATCACTTTCAAGTGCTTCAACATTTGGGTATCATCTCCCTTTAATGTTAGCTGAATCCAGAGCTATCTATATAAAAGTCACAATGACACTTTTGCTACTATACACACACACACACACAGAAAGAGAAGTACACTCTCAGGAATGAACACCAGCTCAAAAACTTGTCAGCTTCTATAGCAATTTACCACCTTGATTAGGGTTGCCACCTCTGCCATGTTTTCCTGGACACTTATGAGTTACACATGCTGCAGGGTGAAAGATGAATAGTGCTATCCAGGGTCACTATTTTTGTGCTGTCAAGCAGCACACTGCATGTTTTCCTCTGCACACCCCATAACATGCGTAACTCATAAGTGACCAGGAAAACATGGCCGAGGTGCAACCCTAATGTCAGAAAAACCTCATGATTTTAGGTGCAAGGGATTAACGTCTCTGTGTGCTATTTTGTTTTATTTGAGAGGTTGTATATCTCTGTGTATTTTCCTTAACCAAACAGGCATTCCTGTCATAAATAGTTTCTAAGTTCCACTTGACCAAATGTTATTGCATATGTATTGATGCATCAAGTAAGTAAAAATGTCAGCACAAGAAATGTAATAAAAAGCAGTGCTCTCTACCCAGCGCTAGATAAGGTCAATCAGAGGACACTAGTACAACTTGAGACATGCTTTTAACCATATTATGACACTAGATGATGAAAATATGACAACCATGTCATATTTGGTACTGAACTAATTCTCATGTCGTCACTGGGAAATTGCTTATATGAGTGTATGCTCTGAATACATATAACAGAAGTTATAAGATGTTATATAATTTCAGCCAAAGATTCAGAGTTTTATGACATATCGTCAAAAGAGAGGGGTGGATATTTCCCTTGCCCTCTGCAAGAGGTTTGGTCAAGCAATTAGATATCAGAGAAACAGGTATAAAACTTTGATTCTAACAATACAAGTTGTTCATTCTACAAGGGAGCCTGTGTACCCTTACCAACAGCGTGAGTGGCCATCTTTTCTTGCCAATCTCCCTGATGCAGACATCTAAGCTAGCACAGTATTAGTTAACGTTATTTCTCCTTTTTGTTTTTAAAAAAACTGTTTGCTTGTGTATATTTCTATTTGTTATCTTTTTATTATTAATGCACTGTGCCTCATTTTTTGCATAATAATTCCTTTATTAAGGGGACACTGAACCCAATTTTTTTTCTTTTGTGATTCAGATAGAGCATGCAATTTTAAGCAACTTTCTAATTTACTCCTATTATCAATTTTTCTTCGTTCTCTTGCTATCGTTATTTGAAAAAAAAGGCATCTAAGATTTTTTTTGTGTTCAGAACTCTGGACAGCACTTTTTTATTGGTGGATGAAGAGAATTAAGAAAATTTGATAATAGGAGTAAATTAGAAAGTTGCTTAAAATGTCATGCTCTCTTTTTTTTCTGCTCTAGGTGTTATTCACTTTTGTTCTCCCCTGGTTATAATTATATTATTCCAGGGCTTCTCCATTTGCACTATTCTTGGGGTGTTGGCTTCTCCCTTTTTTTTTTTTTTTTCCTCTCCTTTTTCTCTCTTGCTTGCACTTACACTATTAAGGTCTTGCACGTTAAGGCACAAGGTGATTGGGTATACGCAATCGAGCTATTCACTATTTTTCACGGCATATGGATACATTTCTTCACTCTCACTCCCGGACTCCTTCGCCAGCCATGGCAGCCAAGCAGAGAGAGAGAGGAGGACAAAAGCCACTGCTGAATTACCTACAGAAATATCCATGTCTGCAGCAATCATACCACCTATAAACGAGTTAACTAATATACAAGTTCTAGTGTCTAGTATCTCAGAGGCTTTAACCCCTAAATTTGATGCATTAAGGTCAGAGATCAAACAAGATATTAATCTACTTATGCAAGAGATAAAACTATTTTCTAACAGATTAGACGAAGCAGAACAGAGAGTATCTGACTTGGAAGATCTTACCTCAGTTCATGGCTCTAACCTTGAATCTAATAATGCAATTATTTATAGAATACAGAGTAAAATTGAAGACCTTGAAAACCGCACTAGGCAGAATAATATTTGCATCATAGGGGTACCCAAGGAGGGTCAATCCGAAGATCTAAGCGTATTCATTCCTGAAGTATTAGCACAGCTCCATAAAATCCCTCCTAACCATCCACAGATAGCAGTTGAGAGGATACACAGAATGGGGAGGTTTACAGCTGACAAGCAAGGGGGTAGCAGACCCAGACCTATAATAGCGAAGCTACTTAACTTCCAAGATAAGGTCATAATTCTAAAGTATTTTCGTAAAAATCAGCCCATCACTTACAAGGAAAATAAAATTATTTTATTCCAAGATTATTCAGCTGAAACAGCTGCTAAGAGAAGGAATCTGGCCGCAATCTGTACAAAATGTATTCAACAAGGCTACCAGGCCTTAATTATTTACCCCTCAAAACTGAAAGTATATGTCAGAGGAGAGGTTCATTTTTTCGATAACTCACAAGAGGCAGAAAAACTTCTGCGACAGCTGAACACCCATGTGCAGTAAACTTAGTATGGACAAGGTTGAAACATAGACAGAAGAGTATGTTATAATGGGTAAAATTCCCTTCTTATTTTTTATTTTTTTCTCCTTCCTCTCTCCTCCCCCTCTTCAGGTGAATGACCAATCTAGTGGCTAACTTTAAAGTAGTCTCCTGGAACGTGAGGGGCATTTCAATTCCCATCAAAAGGAAAACAATTCTGACTCATGCGAGGCGGCTTGAGTCAGACGTAGTTTTCCTATAGGAAACACATCTAACTTTGGAGGAAACTTTGAAGCTCAAAAAGGGATGGGTGAAAGAAGTCTATGGTTCACCAGGCATTGACAGGAGAAGAGGGGTGGCCATATTGATGGGGAAAAGGTTAAAGGCAGAAATCTTACAGGCTTTAGCAGATCCAGAGGGGAGATTCATGCTTTTAAAGAATAAAATTGATAACATAATTTTTTCGCTCTGCAATATATATGCATCCAATATTATTGATCCAGAATTTTGGAATCAGCTGCAAGCCAAAATCCTTTCTTTTATGGAAGGATATTTAATTCTTGGAGGAGATTTTAATATGGCCCCTCACTGCCCCCTAGATAGACTAAGAGAAAATGTGAAACAAAAAAAGAATAAAAAAAGATAACTTAGAGACTAAACTACTGGCTAAAATTAAGCAGAACTTGAATATTAGAGATATATGGAGGATTCAGAAGGAAGGGAATTCACATTTTTATCCAAAGCACACAAAACAATGTCAAGAATCGATTTCTTTTTGATCGATGAAAGGTTGTGCACAGCCATAGTAAGAGCAAAGATATTACCTATCTTCCTCTCTGACCATGGACCAATTTAACTGGACTCAATTGACAGTCTCTAGATCAAACTCCTTGTGTTTCCACTTTCCCTCCTTCCTAGCATCAGATTCAAAATTTAAGACTCAGTTGAAGATTAAATTTGAGGATTATATACAGTGTAATCAGGAATACTGGGACCGTCCTTTGATTTTGTGGGAAGCGGCAAAAGCGGTTTTGAGAGGCGAAATTATTGCCTACAATGCAATGATAAGCAAGAAATTAAGACTAAGAGAGAGAGAGTTAAATAACTCAGTGATAAACTCATATAATCGTCTTCTTATGACAAAAAAACTCGGCTAATTGGGCAAGTTATATTCGAGCTAAAAAGCACAAAGATACATTCGCAATTTATAGAGAGACCCAAACAGATTTAAAACTACAATCTAAATTATACAGATACGGGAATAAATCTTGAAAATTACTCGCCAAATTGGTTAAGAGTGATAAAAAGTCGTCATTTATTGAGAAACTTTTTGCAGACGGGAAGCTTCTCACGGAGAATGTAGATATATATAAGGAAATGGCTAAATATTATCAAGAGATATATACCTCTAGAAAGTCGGACCTATTGCAGGCAGAGGACTTTTGGAGTAAAATCTGTTGTCCTAAAGTATATGAAGAATTAATAGAGGCTCTTAATGCCCCGATAGTGGTGGAGGAAATAGAGAAAGTGATCTCTGAATCCGCAACTAACAAAGCCTCAGGGCCGGATGGCTTACCAAATTAATTTTATAAGATCTTGTCTTCAGAGATCGCGCCTTACCTCAGCAATTTATATAATGCTATGTATATCAAAGGAGAACCGGTTCCCGAAAGCTTTTTCAGCCTCTTTTACAACCCTCATCCTTAAAGGTGGGAAAGATCCAGCGCAAAGAGAGTCATATAGGCCAATAGCCCTATTAAACGCTGACTATAAGATTTTCATGTCAATCTTGGCAAAAAGATTGCAGGGGATATTATCTAACATCATAAATAAAGATCAAGCGGGCTTTTTTAAATTCTCGGAACTCCTCAGCAAAAATTAGAGAGGTTTTAGTGGTAACAGAATACTTTTACAATGCGGGGGGATGGGGGGGGGGAGAGAGAGGAGCAAACTCCTGACTTCGCTATTGTGACAATTGATGCGGAGAAGGCATTTGACTCGATTCAGCATGACCATCTTCTCTCTTCTCTGGGGCAGTTTGGGTTCAAAGGATGCTTTCCTAATTTTATTAAAAATCTGTACAGTTATCCTTATACGAATATAATAGTTAATAACACAGTCTCTTCACAAATTACACTTAGTAGAGGAACCAGGCAAGGGTGCCCTCTCTCTCCTCTCCTTTTTAACCTCTGCATTGAACCGTTAGCAATCAGGATTAGATTGTGATAGGTAGACAAGAGATGAAATTAGCCTTATACGCAGATGACATTCTTGCTTATCTATCAAATACTAAGATTAACATACCTAAGCTCCTGCAAAGTATTAATCAATTTGGGTCATTTTCTGGCTATAAAAACAGAATTTATGTTTACCTGATAAATTTCTTTCTCCAACGGTGTGTCCGGTCCACGGCGTCATCCTTACTTGTGGGATATTCTCTTCCCCAACAGGAAATGGCAAAGAGCCCAGCAAAGCTGGTCACATGATCCCTCCTAGGCTCCGCCTACCCCAGTCATTCGACCGACGTTAAGGAGGAATATTTGCATAGGAGAAACCATATGGTACCGTGGTGACTGTAGTTAAAGAAAATAAAATATCAGACCTGATTAAAAAAACCAGGGCGGGCCGTGGACCGGACACACCGTTGGAGAAAGAAATTTATCAGGTAAACATAAATTCTGTTTTCTCCAACATAGGTGTGTCCGGTCCACGGCGTCATCCTTACTTGTGGGAACCAATACCAAAGCTTTAGGACACGGATGAAGGGAGGGAGCAAATCAGGTCACCTAAATGGAAGGCACCACGGCTTGCAAAACCTTTCTCCCAAAAATAGCCTCAGAAGAAGCAAAAGTATCAACTTGTAAAATTTGGTAAAAGTGTGCAGTGAAGACCAAGTCGCTGCCCTACATATCTGATCAACAGAAGCCTCGTTCTTGAAGGCCCATGTGGAAGCCACAGCCCTAGTGGAATGAGCTGTGATTCTTTCGGGAGGCTGCCGTCCGGCAGTCTCGTAAGCCAATCTGATGATGCTTTTAATCCAAAAAGAGAGAGAGGTAGAAGTTGCTTTTTGACCTCTCCTTTTTACCTGAATAAACAACAAACAAGGAAGATGTTTGTCTAAAATCCTTTGTAGCATCTAAATAGAATTTTAGAGCGCGAACAACATCCAAATTGTGCAACAAACGTTCCTTCTTTGAAACTGGTTTTGGACACAGAGAAGGTACGATAATCTCCTGGTTAATGTTTTTGTTAGAAACAACTTTTGGAAGAAAACCAGGTTTAGTACGTAAAACCACCTTATCTGCATGGAACACCAGATAAGGAGGAGAACACTGCAGAGCAGATAATTCTGAGACTCTTCTAGCAGAAGAAATCGCAACTAAAAACAAAACTTTCCAAGATAATAACTTAATATCAACGGAATGTAAGGGTTCAAACGGAACCCCCTGAAGAACTGAAAGAACTAAATTGAGACTCCAAGGAGGAGTCAAAGGTTTGTAAACAGGCTTGATTCTAACCAGAGCCTGAACAAAGGCTTGAACATCTGGCACAGCTGCCAGCTTTTTGTGAAGTAATACCGACAAGGCAGAAATCTGTCCCTTCAGGGAACTTGCAGATAATCCTTTCTCCAATCCTTCTTGAAGGAAGGATAGAATCCTAGGAATCTTAACCTTGTCCCAAGGGAATCCTTTAGATTCACACCAACAGATATATTTTTTCCAAATTTTGTGGTAAATCTTTCTAGTCACAGGCTTTCTGGCCTGAACAAGAGTATCGATCACAGAATCTGAGAATCCTCGCTTCGATAAAATCAAGCGTTCAATCTCCAAGCAGTCAGCTGGAGTGAAACCAGATTCGGATGTTCGAACGGACCCTGAACAAGAAGGTCTCGTCTCAAAGGTAGCTTCCAAGGTGGAGCCGATGACATATTCACCAGATCTGCATACCAAGTCCTGCGTGGCCACGCAGGAGCTATCAAGATCACCGACGCCCTCTCCTGCTTGATCCTGGCTATCAGCCTGGGGATGAGAGGAAATGGCGGGAACACATAAGCTAGTTTGAAGGTCCAAGGTGCTACTAGTGCATCCACTAGAGCCGCCTTGGGATCCCTGGATCTGGCCCCGTAGCAAGGAACTTTGAAGTTCTGACGAGAGGCCATCAGATCCATGTCTGGAATGCCCCACAGGTGAGTGACTCGGGCAAAGATTTCCGGATGGAGTTCCCACTCCCCCGGATGCAATGTCTGACGACTCAGAAAATCCGCTTCCCAATTTTCCACTCCTGGGATGTGGATAGCAGACAGGTGGCAGGAGTGAGACTCCGCCCAAAGAATAATTTTGGTTACTTCTTCCATCGCTAGGGAACTCCTTGTTCCCCCCTGATGGTTGATGTACGCCACAGTCGTCATGTTGTCTGATTGAAACCGTATGAACCTGGTCCTCGCAAGCTGGGGGCCAGGCCTGGAGCGCATTGAATATCGCTCTCAGTTCCAGAATATTTATCGGTAGAAGAGATTCTTCCCGAGACCAAAGACCCTGAGCTTTCAGGGATCCCCAGACCGCGCCCCCAGCCTATCAGACTGGCGTCGGTCGTGACAATGACCCACTCTGGTCTGTGGAACATCATCCCTTGAGACAGATTGTCCAGGGACAGCCACCAACGGAGTGAGTCTCTGGTCCTCTGATTTACTTGTATCTTCGGAGACAAGTCTGTATAGTCCCCATTCCACTGACTGAGCATGCACAGTTGTAATGGTCTTAGATGAATGCGCGCAAAAGGAACTATGTCCATCGCCGCCACCATCAACCCGATCACTTCCATGCACTGAGCTATGGAAGGAAGAGGAACGGAATGAAGTATCCGACAAGAGTCCAGAAGCTTTGTTTTTCTGGCCTCTGTTAGAAAGATCCTCATTTCTAAGGAGTCTATAATTGTTCCCAAGAAGGGAACCCTTGTTGACGGGGATAGAGAACTCTTTTCCACGTTCACTTTCCAGCCGTGAGATCTGAGAAAGGCCAGGACAATGTCCGTGTGAGCCTTTGCTTGAGGAAGGGACGACGCTTGAATCAGAATGTCGTCCAGGTAAGGTACTACTGCAATGCCCCTTGGTCTTAGCACCGCTAGAAGGGACCCTAGTACCTTTGTGAAAATCCTTGGAGCAGTGGCTAATCCGAAAGGAAGCGCCACGAACTGGTAATGTTTGTCCAGGAATGCAAACCTTAGGAACCGATGATGTTCCTTGTGGATAGGAATATGTAGATACGCATCCTTTAAATCCACCGTGGTCATAAATTGACCTTCCTGGATGGAAGGAAGGATAGTTCGAATGGTTTCCATCTTGAACGATGGGACCTTGAGAAATTTGTTTAAGATCTTGAGATCTAGGATTGGTCTGAACGTTCCCTCTTTTTTGGGAACTATGAACAGATTGGAGTAGAACCCCATCCCTTGTTCTCTTAATGGAACAGGATGAATCACTCCCATTTTTAACAGGTCTTCTACACAATGTAAGAACGCCTGTCTTTTTATGTGGTCTGAAGACAACTGCGACTTGTGGAACCTCCCCCTTGGGGGAAGTCCCTTGAATTCCAGAAGATAACCCTGGGAGACTATTTCTAGCGCCCAAGGATCCAGAACATCTCTTGCCCAAGCCTGAGCGAAGAGAGAGAGTCTGCCCCCCACCAGATCCGGGTCCCGGATCGGGGGCCAATATTTCATGCTGTCTTGGTAGCAGTGGCAGGTTTCTTGGCCTGCTTTCCCTTGTTCCAGCCTTGCATTGGTCTCCAAGCTGGCTTGGCCTGAGAAGTATTACCCTCTTGCTTAGAGGACGTAGCACCTTGGGCTGGTCCGTTTTTACGAAAGGGACGAAAATTAGGTCTATTTTTTGCCTTGAAGGGCCGATCCTGAGGAAGGGCGTGGCCCTTACCCCCAGTGATATCAGATATAATCTCTTTCAAGTCAGGACCAAACAGCGTTTTCCCCTTGAAAGGAATGTTTAGTAGCTTGTTCTTGGAAGACGCATCAGCCGACCAAGATTTCAACCAAAGCGCTCTGCGCGCCACAATAGCAAACCCAGAGTTCTTAGCCGCTAACTTAGCCAATTGCAAAGAGGCGTCTAGAGTGAAAGAATTAGCCAATTTGAGAGCATTGATTCTGTCCATAATCTCCTCATAAGGAGGAGAGTCACTATCGAGCACCTTAAGCAGTTCATCAAACCAGAAATATGCGGCTGTAGTGACAGGGACAATGCATGAAATGGGTTGTAGAAGGTAACCCTGCTGAACAAACATCTTTTTAAGCAAACCTTCTAATTTTTTATCCATAGGATCTTTGAAAGCACAACTATCCTCTATGGGAATAGTGGTGCGTTTGTTTAAAGTAGAAACCGCTCCCTCGACCTTGGGGACTGACTGCCATAAGTCCTTTCTGGGGTCGACCATAGGAAACAATTTTTAAATATGGGGGGAGGGACGAACGGAATACCGGGCCTTTCCCATTCTTTATTAACAATGTCCGCCACCCCCGCTTGGGTATAGGAAAAGCTTCTGGGAGCCCCGGCACCTCTAGGAACTTGTCCATTTTACATAGTTTCTCTGGGATGACTAAATTTTCACAATCATCCAGAGTGGATAATACCTCCTTAAGCAAAATGCGGAGATGTTCCAATTTAAATTTAAATGTAATCACATCAGATTCAGCCTGCTGAGAAATGTTCCCTAAATCAGTAATTTCTCCCTCAGACAAAACCTCCCTGGCCCCCTCAAATTGGGTTAGGGGCCCTTCAGAGATATTAATATCAGCGTCGTCATGCTCTTCAGTAACTAAAACAGAGCATCCACGCTTACGCTGACAAGGGTTCATTTTGGCTAAAATGTTTTTGACAGAATTATCCATTACAGCCGTTAATTGTTGCATAGTAAGGAGTATTGGCGCGCTAGATGTACTAGGGGCCTCCTGAGTGGGCAAGACTCGTGTAGACGAAGGAGGGAATGATGCAGTACCATGCTTACTCCCCTCACTTGAGGAATCATCTTGGGCATCATTGTCATTATCACATAAATCACATTTATTTAAATGAATAGGAATTCTGGCTTCCCCACATTCAGAACACAGTCTATCTGGTAGTTCAGACATGTTAAACAGGCATAAACTTGATCAGAAAGTACAAAAAACGTTTTAAAATAAAACCGTTACTGTCACTTTAAATTTTAAACTGAACACACTTTATTACTGCAATTGCGAAAAAACATGAAGGAATTGTTCAAAATTCACCAAATTTTCACCACAGCGTCTTAAAGCCTTGAAAATATTGCACACCAATTTTGGAAGCTTTAACCCTTAAAATAACGGAACCGGAGCCGTTTTAAGCTTTAAAACCCCTTTACAGTCCCTGGTATCTGCTTTGCTGAGACCCAACCAAACCCAAAGGGGAATACGATACCAAATGACGCCTTCAGAAGTCTTTTATGAGTATCAGAGCTCCTCTCACAGGCGACTGCATGCCATGCCTCTCAAAAACAAGTGCGCAACACCGGCGCGAAAATGAGACTCTGCCTATGCTTTGGGAAAGCCCCTAAAGAATAAGGTGTCTAAAACAGTGCCTGCCGATATTATTAAATCAAAATACCCAGAATAAATGATTCCTCAAGGCTAAATAAGTGTTAATATCAATCGATTTAGCCCAAAAAAAATCTACAGTTTAAATAAGCCCTTGTGAAGCCCTTATTTACAATCGTAATAAACATGGCTTACCGGATCCCATAGGGAAAATGACAGCTTCCAGCATTACATCGTCTTGTTAGAATGTGTCATACCTCAAGCAGCAAGAGACTGCAAACTGTTCCCCCAACTGAAGTTAATTGCTCTCAACAGTCCTGTGTGGAACAGCCATGGATTTTAGTTACGGTTGCTAAAATCATTTTCCTCATACAAACAGAATTCTTCATCTCTTTTCTGTTTCTGAGTAAATAGTACGTACCAGCACTATTTGAAAATAACAAACTCTTGATTGAATAATGAAAAACTACAGTTAAACACTAAAAAACTCTAAGCCATCTCCGTGGAGATGTTGCCTGTACAACGGCAAAGAGAATGACTGGGGTAGGCGGAGCCTAGGAGGGATCATGTGACCAGCTTTGCTGGGCTCTTTGCCATTTCCTGTTGGGGAAGAGAATATCCCACAAGTAAGGATGACGCCGTGGACCGGACACACCTATGTTGGAGAAATAAATGTTACAAAATAAGAGCTGCACTGGCTCAGAAAAATAAGGACTCTTTTCTTAATAATCCTTTTAGAACAGTCAAGGAGTCATTTAAATACCTAGGGATTGTAATACCCAGTAAACCAAATGGCCTGTATAATCTTAATATTCCCCCAATCCTGACAAAAATCAAAGATAAACTCAGATGTTGGGAAAAATTACCTCTTTCTATTTCAGGACGGATAGCCCTATTTAAAATGGTCCTTCTTCCTAAATTATTGTACGTGTTACAGAATAATGCGCTAATACTTTTAGATAGGGACATTCGAGTTTTAAATAGCTTGCTTAGAGGCTTCATTTGGCAGAAGAGGAAACCCAGGATAGCCCTGAATAAATTAACACAGGCCTAAATATTTGGAGGTTTTGCATTACCCGATCTACGGCTTTATAATCTTGCTTTTTTAGCACGAATTGCGGCAGACTGGGTTTTCCGTAATAATTACATCTTGAATAACGTACTGGAGGAAAGTGTCTGTGACCCATATCTCCCATGCGCACTGCTGCATTGCGACCCAAAAGGAATGCCAACTAGAATCAAGGAAATTAAAATGATCTTTAATCCATTAAAGGAATGGTGGAGGATAGGGAAGCTCCTTTCTATAAATTGCAAGGTCTCTAAGTATCTCCTCCTTATGGGGAACACACTATTCCAAGCCGGGCTGGACTCCGCAATTTTTAAGAACTGGCAATCAGTATGGCTGAACAGGATTACACAATGTATCGATGGAGAGAAAAAATGTATCAAAACATTTGAAGAAATTAAAAATAGCTTTAACCTCTCTAATAGGGAGTTCTTTGCTTATTTGCAAGTAAGGCATTACGCATTAGAGCTAATGAAGGAGGCAAAGTGGCAATGGGAACTAGGAGGTCTAGAGGAATGGCTCACGTTAGTTAAGAAGGGTCATATGTCCATTTCTCATTGTTATTATCTTCTAGGAGCTGGAGAAGGGAGACATATTCTCGAGAAAATCACTCAAGACTGGAGCTTAACTTTGGCTCAGGAAAATATTGATTATAAACTCATACAAAAATCCATACATAAAGTGGCCCAGGCTACCCTCTCAACAACATGGAGAGAGGCACACCTTAAGCTATTACATAAATTTCACTACACCCCAGAAAAAGGCCATAAGCTCCAGAATATGAATTTTCATAAATGCCCTAAATGCACTCTGGTTGCGGCAAATCTCATACATGTGTTGTTTATTTGTCCTTTGATTAGGCAATTTTGGCGCAAACTAGAATTCTGGATCAATACTTCCCTTAAGATTTCCCCTCTGGAGCTGTCGGTAAGTTTGATTATGTTTTGTTTTGATAACCAGAAAGAACAACAATTAAATGAAAATAAGCGTCTCTATCCTGGCAGCTAGGTACTTAATATTTAAAAAAAGGAAGACTAGAGAAATACCCAGTGTGGCAGAAATAAAAAACTACCTAAAAAAACAATGCATCTTAGAACAGCGAGACACTAATATAAACAATGAGCCCGATATTGGAAAATTCTTTGGTAAGTGGGCACCATTTATCAAGTCTCTCGCGATCACAAAGATAGACTACATTATATTTCCCTTTCAGAATACAGAGTTGGTACTATTGGGATATGGTAACTAGACATGATCTGAAGGAGTGACTGGGGGGGGAGGGGGAAGGAAAATTTCTCCCTTTTTTTTTTCTTTTTTGTGTTCCTTCCTAGGGTGGTTTAGGAACTTAAAATGCTTCAGCACTATATATCAGATATTAGAAGATTTAATGGGATTAGCTGTGAGTTAGATCACGCTAATATTTTTACTTTTTTGTTTTTCTTGTTTTTTGAAGGTCTAATAGCTGTGATCTTAAGTGCATTAGTAATATAATAATGCTGAAATAATTTTGACTAATAATTGACTTGTCTGAAAGTTGATCTTAAGTATATTAACAATATAACAATGTGGATATAATTTGTGATTATCATTTGTTGGTTGAAGTTGTGTCTTGTAGGACATAAATAACATGTTGGAATTCTTATTGTTGAATATATATATATGCTGAAACAATAAAAAAAAAATATAAAAAAAAATGTCATGCTCTATCTGAATCACAAAAGAAAAAAAAATTGGGTTCAGTGTCCCGTTAAGTTTTTGCCTTTGTCTAATATTTGAACCACATTACTGAAAGAGACTGGTAGTATTAATATTGTGTTTTTTTAGATTATTTGTTGCTAAATTGTACCCTGGGATTTAATTTGTTAGTCTGGGTTTTCCTTAAAGGGATACTGAACCCTATTTTTTTTCATGATTCAGATAGAGCATTAAATTTTAAGCAACTTTCTAATTTACTCCTATTATAAAATGTTCTTCATTCTCTTGGTATCTTTATTTGAAATGCAAGAATGTAAGTTTAGATGCTTGCCCACTTTTGGTGAACAACCTGGGTTGTTCTTGCTGATTGGTGGATAAATTCACCCACCAATAAAAAAGTGCTGTCCAGAGTCTGAAACAAAAAAAAGCTTAGATGTCTTCTTTTTCAAATAAAGGTAGCAAGAGAACGAAGAAAAATTGATAAAAGGAGTAAATTAGAAAGTTGCTTAAAATTGCATGCTCTATCTGAATTATGAAAGAAAAAAATTGGGTTCAGTGTCCCTTTAAGATGTCCCATACAATAAATCTTAAGTGGTGACAGTTTAGAGATAGTTTAGTTTGGGTGGCATTAAAGGGGAGTTTTGGGCATTTTTTCTAGGTCTAGAACAGACTAGAGAGTGTTGTTAACCCTTGCACCACTTGAACTAAATCACAGGCTTGACTGGAGTGGCTAGACTGTGACAGATTGGTTAAGGTGGAATAGGACTGTTTACCCTTTCTGTGCCAAACAAGTGACTGGTGCAGGGTTGGTTAACCATGGTTGTCACACCTAACCTGGTTGCAGTTTATGTTAGTCCTTCAAAGGAACAGTCTACTCCAGAAATGTTATTGTTTAAAAAGATAGATAATCCCATTATTACCCATTCCTCAGATTTGCATAACCAACATGGTTATATTAATATACTTTTTACCTTTGTGATTACCTTATATCTAAGCCTCTACAGACAGCCCCCTTATTTCAGTTCTTTTTACAGACTTGCATATTAGCCAATCAGTGCTGAATCCTAGGTAATTTCATGGGTGTGAGCACAATGTTATCTAAATGGCAGACATGAACTAATGCCCTCTAGCTGTGGAAAAACTGTCAAAATGCATTCAGAAAAGAGGCTGCCTTCAAGGGCTTAGACAATAGCATATAAGCTTACCTAGATATATCTTATAACTAAGAATGCCAAGAGAACAAACCAAATTTGTTGATTAAAGTAAATTGGAAAGTTGTTTAAAATTGAATGCCTTATCCGAATCATGAAAGTTTAATTTTGAAAAGACTGCCCCTTTACTGCTTTTCAAAGAGAAGGACTTTCCAGAAGAAGATCAGTCTGATCTCGCCAAACAAGGTCAGTTCAGCTCCGAACTTCCAGGCAATCCCTCTCTGAACAAGGAAGATGGCAACCCCAGACGATTATTTAAGCCTATACTACAGGAAAGTTCTACTCTGTGAAAAGCATTACTGGACTAAAAAGCAGCTTCACCCAGGTGGTAAATCTCCATAGAAAGAAGTTCTTGAACTGGTTGTTCTTGAACTGCTTGTTCTTGAACTGGTTGTTTGTTCCAGAGAGTGTGCTTCTCTGTGTTTATACAAATGCACATCCCTAATATTTTATATATATATATATATATATATATATATATATATATATATATATATATATATATATACACATACATACAGCAGGCAGGCCAGCACTCACGGTTAAGATTTCATCCACCCAGGGTGTTTCCAAAGTATTGATAGTAGTGAAGAAAAGGGATGCACTCCCAAGGATTTTCAAAGTTACCATTTAACTAATGTTTCGGGGTGTTACCCCCTTCGTCAGACAATACAAAACAACAATTATTGTTTGTGACAGTGACAGTACCTCCGTCAGAACACTTCCCTTGTCCTGGACATCCCTTTATCCAGAGCAATATCTCCTGGTATATCCCTTTGACCGCAGTCTAAAGTTTTATAGGTGAACAGAACTGAGGAAACACTCAGTTGTCTGAACACAAAAATGAACACTTTATTTAAAAGCAGCACACATATTTATACACCCTGGCATTCCAGAGTCACAGAGCTTCAGGTTACAGAGGGCATTGGTTAAACAGTAAAGCAAACATATGAACAATACAGCAAACCTCTAACAATTGTCTATTCACAGGTAAAACAGATTAACATATCAAGTTAAAGGGGCATTATACAGTAATTTTTTCTTTGCATAAATGTTTTGTAGATAATCTATTTATATAGCCCATAAAGTTTTTTTTTTAAATGTATAGTTTTGCTTATTTTTAAATAACATTGCTCTGATTTTCAGACTCCTAACCAAGCCCCAAAGTTTTATGTGAATACCGTCAGCTACCTTCTCCAGATTGCTCCTGTTTGTGTAAAGGGTCTTTTCATATGCAAAAGAAGGGGGAGGGGGGAGTGTCTTATTTCCCACTTGCAGTGGGCTTTCCAGCTGCCTTTTCAACAGAGTTAAACTTAGAGCTTCTAAGTAAGTTTTAAAACTGTTTTATACTGGATTTTATATCAGTATCTGTGCATCTTATTCTTTATAGTAGTGTCTATTACATGCAGTTATATGAAAATGAGTGTATACTGTCCCTTTAATTAACTGGGGAGGTAAGTTTACTCAGACAATCTGATTTTGGGCAGTCTAGTTAACAATCACAGAGGAACGCAATCAGTTTACCCAGACAGACTCCGGAGACACAATCAGATCGTAAACGTAAGTAAAATACATCTTATTGCAAAATATAAAAACAACTCATTAACTATTACGTCCTTTATGCCCACTTGGTTTATAGAGTCACAAATGCTCCCACAAGGGGCACTCACACCCTGTACCCATCCTGTATTTATGGATACAGGGTGACATGGACATAAGACAGAGTTATGAAAGTACATGGGGTGTCCAGCATATAAAACTCCATATTTCCATGCAGTCTCTGGGTATCCTTAAGCCCATGTACCTCCTGCCCAAAGAATGTTCCATAACAGGCCCTCAGATCTTGATGACTCGGGTTGACTTCAAAGTTAGTCCGTAGATCCATTCCCCAAAAGCCCGTATCCACACAGTACCCCAAACAAATTGTCCCAAATAGAGCATCACTCACCCGGCCGACCTCTGCCTCTCTCACAGAACATACCCGCTGCTGGGGAGAAGTGCAGACTGTCCCTTCTCCCTGGAGTCCTTTCAGTCACTGGAGAAAAGACAGGGTGGCTGGGCTCACTCCAACATGTTGTTGCGGATCTGGGCCAACTGCCCAGCATTCCTGGAGAATACAGGTGGAGACTGTAGTCCCATCCACTTGTACTTAATAGGAATCTGCCATTGCTTGCAGAGACCGACATCTCTCGGTCCCAATGCCAACTCTTCCGTTGGGATTGCTGCATGCTCCTCCGGTCCCTCTGCCAGCGTGAGGCTGTCATTCATGTTTTCTGGGGTGCCGGTTAGGGGTGGGCAGAGGCCAACAACACTCTGCCCTGTTGCCTGCTCTTCTGTTGGGTAATCCGCATCTGACACCTGAGAGGAAAAGTAAATTAGATCTACAATCTCTGGGTCCAGCTAGGGAGATAACAGGGTGACTAAGGTCCCCATGCCAGGGGGTTGGGGATCTGAGCCAACTTCCCCGTATCCCTGCACTCCACGTGTGGAGACCACTGTCTCATCCACACCTCCCGGACCAACATCCGTGGATATGAAGTCCACTAGATCCGCTGCCTCTGAAGCAAGTAAAGGACCACTTTCCAGCAGTTCTATGTAATCCACCTCAAGGTATCAATCCTGATAGATAAGCCATGTCAGGTCAGGTCTAAGGCAAGTGCTTCCGATGGCTGTAACAGCTCCTGCCTCTTGCTTTGAATGTTCCAGAATCGATATCCCTCGGGATTGCCAAAGTCAACTTTCTCCTCAAATGCTTCCCATAATAAGCTGGGGCCACCAAAGTCATCAGCTTCCGGGGAATAGTGTGTTTCTGCCCTCGACTGCCACCTGTCTGCAAACCTATATAACGCTATGTACCGATCCTCAAGCTCGACCTCTCTTTGCACCAGACACTTCAGTTCGGCTATCCCCTCGCCTGTAGGTTGTCCTCTCAGTAAGCAGACCCACAAGTTTATCTGGTCCCCGAAGCGCTGTTCTTTGCCTCTGCAGCCATACCAATTCTCCAGTGCATCTTCCCACATCTCTAGCCGAATCAGGGTCTCCATTCCAGGCACACCTCCACTGGAACTGGCCCTCCTAAAACAGCAAGGGCGACTTTGACTTGCAGCTCGAAGTCCCATATCGGAACTTCCCATTTAGAGGTATCTGATCCCAGCATCTCAGCTGTCCGTATATTCTGAAACATGGTAATCTGTTTCACCACCTCGGCGTTCGTCTCCGCACTCTGTTGTGGAATTTTTCCTCTGCATCATCTGTAATCGTCTGGCTGCGATCCTTTACTGGCTGCCATTGGCGCATCTTTGTAGTGCTGCATAGGGACTGATAGCTAGGCAGCATATCCTTCCAACCCAGCTTGTCCTGTGCAGAAACAGGTTCATCAAGGTGGGTCAGTATTCGCCATAGTTGCTCCGCTTCCATAGCTGTGGGTGAGAGTGTCGCTCCTCCTATGTCAGCAGGACAAGAAATCAATCACACCGCTTGCCACCAAATGTGACGGACCGCCTGGTACCCCGAATGAGTACCTCCGTCAGAACACTTCCCTTATCCTGGACATCCCTTTATCCAGAGCAATATCTCCTGGTATCTCCCTTTGACCGAAGTCTAAAGTTATATAGGTGAACAGAACTGAGGAAACACTCAGTTGTCTGAACACAAAAATGAACACTTTATTTAAAAGCAGCACACATATTTATACACCCTGGCATTCCAGAGTCACAGAGCTTCAGGTTACAGAGGGCATTGGTTAAACAGTAAAGCAAACATATGAACAATACAGCAAACCTCTAACAATTGTCTATTCACAGGTAAAACAGATTAACATATAAAGTTAATTAACTGGGGAGGAAAGTTTACTCAGACAATATGATTTTGGGCAGTCTAGTTAACAATCACACAGGAACGCAATCAGTTTACCCAGACAGACTCCTGAGACACAATCAGATTGTAAATGTAAGTAAAATACATCTTATTGCAAAATATAAAAACAACTCTTATTAACTATAAAGTCCTTTATGCCCACTTGGTTTATAGAGTCACATATGCTCCCACAAGGGGCACTCACACCCTGTACCCATCCTGTACTTATGGATACAGGGAGACATGGGCATAAAACAGAGTTATAAAACTACATGGGGTGTCAGGCATATAAAATTCCACATTTCCATGCAGTCTCTGGGTATCTTTAAGCCCATGTACCTCCTGCCCAAAGAATGTTCCATAACAGGTCCTCAGATCTTGGTGACTCATGTCACATTGTTATTTTGTAATTTCAACATGCACTAAAATGAGCATTGAACTTCTTTGTTAGTTTACAATATTACTGTTAAAATGGGGTGGGGGGGAATAAAAAGTGGATGTATTTCTAAATAATGAAGTATTTCTCTTTGGTTAAGGCACATACAGTATTAAGCTTGAATATATTTCTGATTATTTTTAATTTTTGTTTTGGTTGAAAAAATTAATTCAATCTGAAAAACAAGACAATGCCTTTATAAGTGTAACTCAGATAATTATCTGAAAAGCAGATAATGAGAGCATCTGTGAGAAATTAATAATTAGTAAGGAAAGTAAACATTTTTGTTCTTGATTGCAAAATCTTCTACATTACAGGAAACCAACTTACATATTTCAAAGTATCAACACTAAGGGGTAGATTTATTAAGCAGCAAATGCTTCTTTCTACCCATGATGTTTCCGGCTCACCAGAAACATAAGTTAAGAAGCAGCGGTCATAAGATGATGGCGGACAAATGGATTTGCAGAGGGCAGCATTGCAAAGCATTACACCAGAAATGCTTGTGCAATGATTAATGCCAACAGCTGTATCGAATCACGTCTGCCAGTCATTTGATAAATCCGCCTTAACAAATGATCTCACATCAACACGTTTGATATCCTTGTGCATTCCCACATCACCCCCTGCTAGTTCTCCCTGTGCTCTCCCCATCATCCCCTGCTAGTTCTCACTGTGCTCTCCCCCATCATCCTCTGCTAGTTCTCCCTGTGCATTCCCCCATCATCCTCTGCTAGTTCTTCCTGTGCATTCCCCCATCATCCTCTGCTAATTCTTCCTGTGCATCCCCCCATCATCCTCTGCTAGTTCTCCCTGTGCTCTCCCCCATCATCCTCTGCTAGTTCTCCCTGTGCATTCCCCCATCAGCCTCTGCAAGTTCTCCCTGTGCTCTCCCACATCACCCCCTGCTAGTTCTCCCCATTATCCTCTGCTAGTTCTCCCTGTGCTCTCCCCCATCATCCTCTGTAAGTTCTTTCTGTGCATTCCATCATCCTCTGCTAGTTCTCCCTGTGCTCTCCCCCATCATCCTCTGCTAGTTCTTTCTGTGCATTCCATCATCCTCTGCTAGTTCTCTCCGTGCATTCCCACATCATCCTCTGCTAGTTCTCCCTGTGCATTCCCACATCATCTTCTGCTAGTTCTCCCTGTGCTCTCCCCCATCATCATCTGCTAGTTCTCCCTGTACATTCCCCTATCATCCTCTGCTAGTTCTCCCTGTGCTCTCTCCCATCATCCTCTGCTAGTTCTCCATGTGAATTCCAACATCATCCTCTGCTAGTTCTCCCTGTGCTCTCCCACATCATCCTCTGCTAGTTCTCCCTGTACATTCCCACATCATCCCCTGCTAGTTATCCTGTGCATTCCCACATCATCCCCTGCTAGTTCTCCCTGTGCTCTCCCCCATCATCCTCTGCTAGTTCTCCCTGTGCATCCCCCAATCATCCTCTGCTAGATCTCCTTGTGCTCCCCCCATCATCCTCTGCTAGTTGTCCCTGTGATTTACCATATCATCCTCTGCTAGTTCTCCCTGTGCTCTCCCCATCATCCTCTGCTAGTTCTCCCTGTGCATTCCCACATCATCCTCTGCTAGTTCTCCCTGTGCATTCCCACATCATCCTCTGCTAGTTCTCCCTGTGCTCTCCCCCACCATCCTCTGCTAGTTCTCTCTGTGCATTCCCCTATCATCCTCTGCTAGATCTCCTTGTGCTCTTCCCCATCATCCTCTGCTAGTTCTCCCTGTGCATTACCATATCATCCTCTGCTAGTTATCCCTGTGCATTCCCACATTACCCTCTGCTAGTTCTCCCTGTGCATTCCCACATCATCCTCTGCTAGTTCTCCCTGTGCATTCCCACATCATCCTCTGCTAGTTCTCCCTGTGCTCTCCCCCATCATCCTCTGCTAGTTCTCCCTGTGCATTCCCCTATCATCCTCTGCTAGATCTCCTTGTGCTCTCCCCCATCATCCTCTGCTAGTTCTCCCTGTGCATTCCCACATCATCCTCTGCTAGTTCTCCCTGTGAATTCCCACATTATCTTCTGCTAGTTCTCCCTGTGCATTCCCACATCATCCTCTGCTAGTTCTCCCTGTGCTCTCCCCCATCATCATCTGCTAGTTCTCCCTGTGCATTCCCCTATCATCCTCTGCTAGATCTCCTTGTGCTCTCCCCCATCATCCTCTGCTAGTTCTCCCTGTGCATTCCCACATCATCCTCTGCTAGTTCTCCCTGTGAATTCCCACATTATCTTCTGCTAGTTCTCCCTGTGCATTCCCACATCATCCTCTGCTAGTTCTCCCTGTGCATTCCCACATCATCCTCTGCTAGTTCTCCCTGTGCTCTCCCCCATCATCCTCTGCTAGTTCTCCCTGTGCATTCCCCTATCATCCTCTGCTAGTTCTCCCTGTGCATTTTCCTATCATCCTCTACTAGTTCTCCCTGTGCTCTCCCCCATCATCCTCTGCTAGTTCTCCCTGTGCTCTCCCCCATCATCCTCTGCTAGTTCTCCCTGTGCATTCCCGCATCATCCTCTGCTAGTTCTCCCTGTGAATTCCCACATTATCTTCTGCTAGTTCTCCCTGTGCATTCCCCCATCATCTTCTGCTAGTTGTCCCTGTGCTCTCCCATATCATCCTCTGCTAGTTCTCCCTGTGATCTCCCCTATCATCCTCTGCTAGTTTTCCCTGTGCATTCCCACATCATCCTCTGCTAGTTCTCCCTGTGCTCTCCCCCATCATCCTCTGCTAGTTCTCCCTGTGCTCTCCCCCATCATCCTCTGCTAGTTCTCCCTGTGCTCGACCACATCATCCTCTGCTAGTTCTCCCTGTGCTCGACCACATCATCCTCTGCTAGTTCTCCCTGTGCTCGACCACATCATCCTCTGTTAGTTCTCCCTGTGCATTCCCACATCATCCTCTGCTAGATCTCATTGTGCTCTCCCCCATCATCCTCTGCTAGTTCTCCCTGTGCATTACCATATCATCCTCTGCTAGTTCTCCCTGTGCATTTCCCTATCATCTTCTGCTAGTTCTCCCTGTGCTCTCCCCATCATCCTCTGCTAGTTCTCCCTGTGCTCTCCAACATCATCCTCTGCTAGTTCTCCTTGTGCATTCCCCCATCATCCTCTGTTAGTTCTCCCTGTGCATTCCCCCATCATCCTCTGCTAGTTCTCCCTGTGCATTCCCACATCATCATCGGCTAGTTCTCCTTGTGCATTCCCCCATCCTCCTCTGCTAGTTCTCCCTGTGCATTCCCACATCTTCTGCTAGTTGTCCCTGTGCTCACCCACATCATCCTCTGCTAGTTCTCCCTGTGCTCTCCCCTATCATCCTCTGCTAGTTCTCCCTGTGCATTCCCACATCATCCTCTGCTAGTTCTCCCTGTGAATTCCCACATCATCCTCTGCTAGTTCTCCCTGTGCATTCCCACATCATCCTCTGCTAGTTCTCCCTGTGCTCTCCCACATCATCATCTGCTAGTTCTCCCTGTGCTCTCCCCCATCATCCTCTGCTAGTTCTCCCTGTGTTCTCCCACATCATCCTCTGCTAGTTCTATCTGTGCATTCCCCTATCATCCTCTGCTAGTTCTCCCTGTGCATTCCCACATCACCATCTGCTAGTTTTCCCATGTGCATTCCCCCATCATCCTCTGCTAGTTCTCCCTGTGCATTCCCACATCACCATCTGCTAGTTTTCCATGTGCATTCCCCCATCATCCTCTGCTAGTTCTCCTTGTGCATTTCCCTATCATCCTCTGCTAGTTCTCCCTGTGCTCTCCCATATCATCCTCTGCTAGTTCTCCCTGTGCTCTCCCCATCATCCTCTGCTAGTTCTCCCTGTGCATTCCCACATCATCCTCCCTGTGCTCTCCCACATCATCCTCTGCTAGTTCTCCCTGTGCATTCCCACATCATCTTCTGCTAGTTCTCCCTGTGCTCTCCCCCATCATCCTCTGCCAGTTCTGCTTGTGCTCTCCCACATCATCCTGTCCTAGTTCTCATTGTGCTCTCCCAAATCATCCTCTGCTAGTTCTCCCTGTGCATTCCCACATCATCCTCTGCTAGTTCTCCCTGTGCATTCCCACATCATCCTCTGCTAGTTCTCCCTGTGCTCTCCCCATCATCCTCTGCTAGTTCTCCCTGTGCATTTCCACATCATCCTCCCTGTGCTCTCCCCCATCATCCTCTGCTAGTTCTCCCTATGCTCTCCCACATCATCCTCTGCTAGTTCTCCCTGTGCATTCCCAAATCATCCTCTGCTAGTTCTTCCTGTGCTCTCCCACATCATCCTCTGCTAGTTCTCCCTGTGCATTCCCAAATCATCCTCTGCTAGTTCTCCCTGTGCATTCCCCCATCATCCCCTGCTAGTTCTCCCTGTGCATTCTCACATCATCTTCTGCTAGTTCTCCCTGTGCTCTCCCCCATCAATCTCTGCTAGTTCTCCCTGTGCTCTCCCTCATCATCCTCTGCTAGTTCTCCCTGTGCTCTCCCCCATCATCCTCTGCTAGTTCTCCCTGTGCTCTACCCCATCATCCTCTGCTAGTTCTCCCTGTGCATTCCCATATCATCCTCTGCTAGTTCTCCCTGTGCATTCCCATATCATCCTCTGCTAGTTATCTCTGTGCTCTCCCTCATCATCCTCTGCTAGTTCTCCCTGTGCTCTCCCCACCATCATATGCTAGTTCTCGCTGTGCTCTCCCCCATCATCATCTCCTATTTCTCCCTGTGCTCTCCCCCATCATCCTCTGCTAGTTCTCCCTGTGCTCAACCACATCATCCTCAGCTAGTTCTATCTGTGCATTCCCACATCATCCTCTGCTAGTTCTCCATGTGCATTCCCCCATCATCCTCTGCTAGTTCTCCCTGTGCATTCCCCCGTCATTCTCTGCTAGTTCTCCCTGTGCTCTCCCCCATCATCCTCTGCTAGTTCTCCCTGTGCATTCCCACATCATACTCTGCTATTTTTCCCTGTGCTCTCCCATATCATCCTCTGCTAGTTCTTCCTGTGATCTCCCCCATCATCCTCTGCTAGTTCTCCTTGTGATTTCCCACATCATACTCTGCTAGTTTTCCCTGTGCTCTCCCACATCATCCTCTGCTAGTTCTCCCTGTGCTCTCCCCATCATCCTCTGCTAGTTCTCCCTGTGCATTCCCCTATCATCCTCTGCTAGACCTCCTTGTGCTCTCCCCCATCATCCTCTGCTAGTTTTCCCTGTGCATTCCCACATAACCCTCGGCTAGTTTTCCTTGTGCATTACCACATCATCTTCTGCTAGTACTCCCTGTGATTTCCACATCACCCCCTGCTAGTTCTCATTGTGCTTGCCTACATCATCACCTGTTACTTCTCCCTGTGCATTCCTACATAATCCCTTGCTATTTCTCCATGTACATTTCTTACTACATTCCCCTAACATCAATCCCCAAATTGCCATAGGCTCATCATCTCTGATCTATGCGATATGAATGAGCAACAGACCAGTGAGATGTGCATTAGTGGGAATATTGTTACATTTCGCTGCCAAAATGATGAACAAATTACCTACTTACTTCACAAACCCAGGGTGCCTGTTTTGGGATGTGTAGCACTTATCATTACAAACTCAAACCCTTGACAGGAACACATCATTTACTCGAACATACAAAAACCTGTGAGAAGACATACGAAGGGAGTTTAATGACAAAATTTATACTTAAAGGGCCATTATATTTGAAAAATGTAAAAATCTCTCATAGTCCACCACCAAGGTAGAAAGTGAACATACACTGAAGATACTGCCAATATCTACACCAGGGGTGCCCACACTTTTTTGTGTTAGGATCTACTTTCCAAATGACCAGCTCAACGAGATCTACCCACTAAAAATAGACTGTTCCAAAGCTTACATTCCTACTTTTATCAAATCAAGATTCCAAGAGAATAACGAAAAATTGATAATAGGAGTAAATTAGAAAGTTGTTTAAAATACATGTTCTATATCTGAATCATGAAAAAATATGTGTGTTTCATATCCCTTTAAGGTTGAATGATTTAGCAAAACATGGATGTGCAAAAGCATAAAGATACAACAGATTAATCCTGAAAACAAAAGTAGCACTGACTTTAATTTGGGTTAACGGGAGCAACCCCTTCTGCCATGTTACAAAAACATAAATTATGCTTACCTGATAATTTTCTTTTCTTCAGATGGAAAGAGTCCACAGCTGCATTCATTACTTTTGGGAATTCAGAACCTGGCCATCAGGACAAGGCAAAGACACCCCAGCCAAAGGCTTAAATACTCCTCCCACACCCTCAGTCATTCTGAAAAGGAACAGTAGAAGAAATATCAGGGTGAAAAGGTGCCAGAGGAACAAAAAGTTACGGCCGCCCCACATAAAAACAAGGACGGGGAGCTGTGGACTCTTTCCATCTGAAGAAAAGAAAATTATCAGGTAAGCATAATTTATGTTTTTCTTCATAAATGGAAAGAGTCCAGAGCTGCATTCATTACTTTTGGAAAGACAATACCCACGCTATAGAGGAAACAATGCTAAAAACAGGAGTGTACAAAAGGTGGCCCATTCTGAGGGCACCAGGCCTGAAACCAAAACCCAGTAAAAATCCTGCTACGTCCGAAGCCAGGAAAACATATAAAAAGGAAAAAAGGCACCAAGGACACTGACCCGCAAAGAGTCCACAAGCCTTGCTAGAGACCGCAGAAACAGACTCAACTGAGCCAACACCCCTCCAGGAGACAACATCGCCCGAAGGACGGACCTCACCTCAGAAAGGATCCCAACCACGAGCCCCCAGATAAAAGGGCGGAATGGGATGGCCTCAGGCACCCCAACAGAACTCGGGAGTCTTCCAGAAGCACCTACAAACAGGTACTCCCAATGAGAACCCCATAGAGATAGGCTGAAAAAGACACAAGCCCTATGATAACTAGCCCAACACTCTATGACAGTCTCCATACAGCACATCCCCAGGAACTCCCAAGGAGAACCCCATAGAGACAAGCGTAACTATGAGATCTAACTTGGAGACTGCAAACCCCCAGACGGAACAGAACAATCCAAGAAAGTGGACCACTCTCTGTACAGGATAAACCACCTGTTCCAACCCTCCTCCAGAGAGAGCAAAACCTCACCTCCTTAAGAAAGGCAAACAAACACCCCCCCCCCCCCCCAAGGAAAGGGCACAGCTAAAGAACAGCGCACACGCTCAAAAGGCCAAAGCCATAGTCGAATGAAAAACATCCAGGCACCACTGAGGAATATGAAAAGGGAACTTCCCAAGAGGGAAGCACACATCGTTCAAGAACAAGGCAGGACCTGAGGAGCCTGAGCACACAAAACTTCTGGCCAAGCTGCTAGTAGCTCAACTAGCGAGACCATAAGATATAGTCTATGTTTCCAGGAACCAGCTATAGGATCATCAAATTCCGGAAAAGAAATGCCAGGTAAGGTCATGAAGAAAGAGTGCCCGCACCAACAGCGGGATGCAGGTAGTGACACCTTGGAGCTAACCCCTAATCTGACCAGCTGGCTTAGGCCCAGAAGATCCAGACAAACATAAGGCCCGAGACCCAGAATTGTTTAAACCAACAATACTACAGGAAACACCATAACCCGTATGAATAAAACAGACTACACAGAGGATAAGACTAACCCAGCTAACGGGTCTAGGACTCACTCACAAATCCCAACCCAAGGGGAAGAGAACACCCCTTACAGAAGTCCAACTCCGAAAGTGCTAGGGCACGACAGAACCACAAAGATTCTAAGCCCAATAGGTGTACAACACCCAACTTCCAGAACCAAGGGGAAAAATCGGGGACAAAGTCACCCGAAGAGCGAGTTAACAAAGGCTAGTCTACATAATCTCCTCAGAGTAGAAAACCAGAGGACTATAATCCAAGGAAAAAGAATGCATAGCATCCCAAACTCCTGGAAAAAAAACCCCTAGACGGAGCCAGGATACGAAGACCACATAGCCTATAATTCCTTATAAGGAACGACTAACTCCCAGAGTAGGAAGACCAAAAGGCCCTCCCATAAAGCAGCGTCAACCGCTAAGGAGAAAATGGAAAAAGAAAAAGTCCACAGAACTCAACCTGAAGGAAGAGTTTCAAAAAGAACAAGCCCAGAAGGACAATTCCAATTGCCCTTGAAGGGCAAGACCGCCCATAACGGCAGCAAGGAGGCACTAAATCCTCCAAATCCTCGACCCACGTGGGGAAGGAAACACTTAAATCCAGACATTTCGGAAACCAACGGAGTGTGACGCACTTAAACTCCACCGAGTCCCAGGCGACCAGCTCGAAAGGCTGATGAGGACTGAGCCAGTCCCCCATGCCCTACGGACCCTCAGAATGCTTAGCTGACACTGATAAGAAAAACATAGCAATCACACAATCAGCCCAGAAGGAATATAAAACAAAACATGAGCTCTTTAAATCAAATAAAAGAAAAGGCAACCCGTAGGCTTTCGCCTAAGGAGAACAGACACACCCGCAGGACCAGCCCAACAGAACCCTGCTCGTCCAAGCTCAGACTGGAAAGGATACACAATGATCAGACTATAAGAAGATTACTTCATCCCCTTATATTTAATTTTGTGTGCTATTAGAAGAAGAAGACTGAGAACTTCTATATCCATTAAGGATGGGATCCTCCAACAACGCCAAAACATGTCGTAGCAGAACTCGAAGGCACGCCAGTCTATATCGAAAAACACAGCACACCTCTGCTGGAGCCTCAGGACCAGTCACTCCCACGGAGAGCTGAATAGGCCAACCCATGCCTGGGGGACCCGGGTTGACGGGACATGAACATAATCTTAAACAGACATCTGGAAGCTGCAGATGTGCTAATATTATAAGTATTTGCATACGGAAACGTGCTGCAATCTCCAGAGAGAAATAAACACCATCCAGGGAGGGATAAGCATAATCTGGAACACCTGCATGTGTAGTAACAGTAGGTGGTAGGGAACTCGCCTCTCGAGGGACAGAACCCACAGAGGCGGATGGCTCAGCAGCCACCTGATTCCCCGATCCCGAGGAATCGAGCCATCTAAAATGGCCTACGGAACATAACTGACTGTCATGTGTCATTTAGGCCGATTCATATTCTTCACAATAAATAGAATCTGAATCAGATACTACTTCAATCTCAATATCAGAGTCCTCCATAACTGACATATGAAAAGAAAAAAATGGACCAAATTTGAAAAACCACACCTTATACCCACAATGGCTGGAGTACTCACCACCTCCTATGCACCAGACACCCGCGGACCAGAATTTGTCCGCCGTCCACAGTCAGGAATGCAGAACCGGAGAGTCAAAAACATGACCACGCCCAGTCACAAGGTTAGCCGTACAGTCCAAAAAAAAACAACGCCCGATTGCAAAAGGCCACGTCACTTTCAAGGCTGTTATGTTCCACAAGCCATGAGCCTAAGTAACACTACACATAAGCAGGTCGAATCACATAACAAACATGATTAAAGTCCCCTCTGTTCAATAACCCCCCTCAGGAGATATTAACCCTTGATTCCAAGATACAAAAGGAGCCTCACTGAGACCCTAATTTTAGTTAGTCCCATAAGGTGGTAGCCTCTCGGGAAAACACTTGTAGTACAATACAATCATGAAGAAAGTAAAATGAAACGATCTTACCGTAATCTACGCAGTGGAACAGGAACACGGCCCTTCAAGTGTGAGATAGTAGCATCGCCTCTGCCATGGACTTGAGAGAAGAAAGCAGGCAGTGAAATTCGTCAACGCCGATTGCTTATGGAGCTGTTAAAAATGAGTCGGGATGGGTTCGCAGAAAGACTCTCCCTGCATTTCCGGACTCTAACTTTCATCCAAGCTCTCACTGAGAGGCTGACAGAACTACTTAAAACTCCAGTCCCATGCCGAAGAGTACTACCCTCCACTTCTGACACTTCTCTGCCAACCTCCTGGGACGAAAGGCAAAGAATGACTGGTGGATGAGGGGTGTGGGAGGAGTATTTAAGCCTTTGGCTGGGTGTCTTTGCCTCCTCCTGGTGGCCAGGTTCTGAATTCCCAAAAGTAATGAATGCAGCAGGACTCTTTCCATTTATAAAGAAAGCACTGCATTCAACTACTGCCACTGAACCCCTTCACTTTGCGCCGCAAGTTTGGCCTGATATGACCCAGTGAGGCTTACACAAAACAGAATTTATGCTTACCTGATAAATTACTTTCTCCAACGGTGTGTCCGGTCCACGGTGTCATCCTTACTTGTGGGAAATATCTCTTCCCCAACAGGAAATGGCAAAGAGTCCCAGCAAAGCTGGCCATATAGTCCCTCATAGGCTCCGCCCAACCCAGTCATTCGACCGACGGACAGGAGGAAAAAATAGGAGAAACCATAGGGTGTCGTGGTGACTGTAGTTAGAGAAAATAATTCATCGGACCTGATTAAAAAACCAGGGCGGGCCGTGGACCGGACACACCGTTGGAGAAAGTAATTTATCAGGTAAGCATAAATTCTGTTTTCTCCAACATTGGTGTGTCCGGTCCACGGCGTCATCCTTACTTGTGGGAACCAATACCAAAGCTTTAGGACACGGATGAAGGGAGGGAGCAAATCAGGTTACCTAAACGGAAGGCAACACGGCTTGCAAAACCTCTCTCCCAAAAATAGCCTCCGAAGAAGCAAAAGTATCAAATTTGTAAAATTTGGCAAAAGTGTGCAGTGAAGACCAAGTCGCTGCCTTACATATCTGATCAACAGAAGCCTCGTTCTTGAAGGCCCATGTGGAAGCTACAGCCCTAGTGGAGTGAGCTGTGATTCTTTCAGGAGGCTGCCGTCCGGCAGTCTCATAAGCCAATCGGATGATGCTTTTAAGCCAAAAGGAAAGAGAGGTAGAAGTTGCTTTTTGACCTCTCCTTTTACCAGAATAGACGACAAACAGAGAAGAAGTTTGTCTGAACTCTTTTGTAGCTTCTAAGTAGAATTTTAGAGCACGGACTACATCTAAATTGTGTAGCAAACGTTCCTTCTTTGAAACTGGATTCGGACACAAAGAAGGTACAACTATCTCCTGATTAATATTTTTGTTGGAAACAACCTTTGGTAGAAAACCAGGCTTAGTACGCAAAACAACCTTATCTGAATGGAACACCAGATAGGGTGGAGTACATTGTAGAGCAGATAACTCAGAAACTCTTCTAGCAGAAGAAATAGCAACCAAAAACAAAACTTTCCAAGATAACAACTTAATATCTATGGAATGTAAAGGTTCAAACGGAACCCCTTGAAGAACTGAAAGAACTAGATTTAAACTCCAGGGAGGAGTCAAAGGTCTGTAAACAGGCTTGATCCTAACCAAAGCCTGAACAAATGCTTGAACATCTGGTACAACTGCCAGTCGTTTGTGTAGTAGGACAGATAAAGCAGAAATCTGTCCCTTTAGAGAACTCGCAGATAATCCTTTATCCAAACCTTCTTGTAGAAAGGAAAGAATCCTAGGAATCTTTATCTTATTCCATGGGAATCCCTCGGATTCACACCAGCAGATATATCTTTTCCATATTTTATGGTAAATCTTTCTAGTGACCGGTTTTCTGGCTTGAACCAGAGTATCTATCACGGAATCTGAAAACCCACGCTTTGATAGAATCAAGCGTTCAATCTCCAAGCCGTCAGCTGGAGGGAGACCAGATTTGGATGTTCGAATGGACCCTGAACAAGAAGGTCCTGTCTCAAAGGTAGCTTCCATGGTGGAACCGATGACATATTCACCAGGTCTGCATACCAAGTCCTGCGTGGCCACGCAGGAGCTATCAAGATCACCGAGGCCCTCTCCTGTTTGATCCTGGCTACCAGCCTGGGAATGAGAGGAAACGGTGGAAACACATAAGCTAGGTTGAAGGTCCAAGGCGCTACTAGTGCATCCACTAGAGTCGCCTTGGGATCCCTGGATCTGGACCCGTAGCAAGGAACCTTGAAGTTCTGACGAGACGCCATCAGATCCATATCTGGAATGCCCCATAGTTGCGTTAACTGGGCAAAGATCTCCGGGTGGAGTTCCCACTCCCCCGGATGGAATGTCTGACAACTCAAATAATCCGCTTCCCAGTTTTCCACACCTGGAATGTGGATCGCAGATAGGTGGCAGGAGTGATTCTCCGCCCATTGTATTATTTTGGTCACTTCTTTTATCGCCAGGGAACTCCTTGTTCCCCCCTGATGATTGAGATACGCAACAGTCGTCATGTTGTCTGATTGGAATCTTAAGAATCTGGCCTTTGCTAGCTGAGGCCAAGCCCTGAGAGTATTGAATATCGCTCTTAGTTCCAGAATGTTTATCGGGAGAAGAGACTCTTCCCGAGACCACAGTCCCTGAGCTTTCAGGGATTCCCAGACCGCGCCCCAGCCCACTAGGCTGGCGTCGGTCGTGACGATGACCCACTCTGGACTGCGGAAGCTCATTCCCTGGGATAGGTGATCCTGGGTTAGCCACCAACGGAGTGAGTCTCTGGTCTTCTGATCTACTTGAATCACTGGAGACAAGTCTGTATAGTCCCCATTCCACTGTTTCAGCATGCACAGTTGTAATGGTCTTAGATGAATTCGCGCAAAAGGAACTATGTCCATTGCTGCAACCATCAATCCTACTACTTCCATGCACTGAGCTACGGAAGGACGAGGAATAGAATGAAGAACTTGACAAGCGTTTAGAAGTTTTGACTTTCTGACTTCTGTCAAGAAAATCCTCATTTCTAAGGAATCTATTATTGTTCCCAAGAAGGGAACTCTTGTCGACGGAGACAGGGAACTTTTTTCTATGTTCACCTTCCATCCGTGAGATCTGAGAAAGGCCAGAATGATGTCTGAGTGAGCCTTTGCCTTTGAAAGAGACGACGCTTGTACTAGAATGTCGTCCAAGTACGGTACTACTGCAATGCCCCTTGGTCTTAGAACCGCTAGAAGGGATCCGAGTACCTTTGTGAAAATCCTTGGAGCAGTGGCTAACCCGAATGGGAGGGCCACAAACTGGTAATGTTTGTCCAGAAAGGCGAACCTTAGGAACTGATGATGTTCTTTGTGGATAGGGATATGTAGATACGCATCCTTTAGATCCACGGTAGTCATAAATTGACCTTCCTGAATTGTGGGTAGAATCGTTCGAATGGTTTCCATCTTGAACGATGGTACTCTGAGAAATTTGTTTAGGATCTTTAAATCCAGGATTGGTCTGAAAGTTCCCTCTTTTTTGGGAACTACAAACAGATTTGAGTAAAATCCCATTCCTTGTTCTGCTGTTGGAACTGGGTGTATCACTCCCATCTTTAACAGGTCTTCTACACAATGTAAGAATGCCTGTCTCTTTATTTGGTTTGAGGATAAGTGAGACATGTGGAACCTTCCCCTTGGGGGTAGTTCCTTGAATTCCAGAAGATAACCCTGATAAACTATTTCTAGCGTCCAGGGATCCTGAACATCTCTTGCCCAAGCCTGAGCAAAGAGAGAGAGTCTGCCCCCTACTAGATCCGGTCCCGGATCGGGGGCTACTCCTTCATGCTGTTTTGTTAGCAGCGGCAGGCTTCTTGGCCTGCTTACCCTTGTTCCAGCCTTGCATCGGTTTCCAAGCTGGTTTGGTCTGTGAGGTATTACCCTCTTGCTTAGAGGATGCAGAATTAGAGCCCGGTCCGTTCCTGAAATTACGAAAGGAACGAAAATTAGACTTATTCTTGGCTTTGAAAGGCCTATCTTGTGGGAGGGCGTGGCCCTTTCCCCCAGTGATGTCTGAGATAATCTCTTTCAATTCTGGCCCAAAGAGAGTTTTACCCTTGAAGGGGATATTAAGCAATTTTGTCTTGGATGATACATCCGCTGACCAAGACTTTAGCCAAAGCGCTCTGCGCGCCACAATTGCAAACCCTGAATTTTTCGCCGCTAATCTAGCTATTTGCAAAGCGGCATCTAAAATAAAAGAGTTAGCCAACTTAAGTGCGTGAACTCTGTCCATAACCTCCTCATATGGAGTCTCTCTACTGAGCGACTTTTCTAGTTCCTCGAACCAGAACCACGCTGCTGTAGTGACAGGAACAATGCACGAAATGGGTTGAAGAAGGTAACCTTGCTGTATAAAAATCTTTTTAAGCAAACCCTCCAATTTTTTATCCATAGGATCTTTGAAAGCACAATTATCCTCGATAGGAATAGTAGTGCGCTTGTTTAAAGTAGAAACTGCCCCCTCGACCTTAGGGACTGTCTGCCATAAGTCCTTTCTGGGGTCGACCATAGGAAATAATTTCTTAAATATAGGAGGGGGAACAAAAGGTATGCCGGGCTTCTCCCATTCCTTATTCACTATGTCCGCCACCCGCTTGGGTATAGGAAAAGCATCAGGGTGCACCGGAACCTCTAGGAACTTGTCCATCTTGCATAATTTTTCTGGAATGACCAGGTTGTCACAATCATCCAGAGTAGATAACACCTCCTTAAGCAGTGCGCAGAGATGTTCTAATTTAAATTTAAATGTCACAACATCAGGTTCAGCCTGTTGGGAAATTTTTCCTGAATCTGAAATTTCCCCATCTGACAAAACCTCCCTCATGGCCCCTTCAGATTGGTGTGAGGGTATGACAGAACAATTATCATCAGCGCCCTCCTGCTCTTAAGTGTTTAAAACAGAGCAATCGCGCTTTCTCTGATATGCAGGCATTTTGGATAAAATATTTGCTATGGAGTTATCCATTACAGCCGTCAATTGTTGCATGGTAATAAGCATTGGCGCGCTAGAAGTACTAGGGGCCTCCTGCGTGGGCAAAACTGGTGTAGACACAGAAGGAGATGATGTAGAACCATGTCTACTCCCTTCATCTCATGAATCATCTTGGGCAACTTCATTATCTGTGACAGTACTGTCCTTACTTTGTTTGGACGCTTTAGCACAATTATCACATAATTTAGAAGGGGGAGACACATTGACTTTCATACATATAGAACATAGCTTAGCTGAAGGCACAGACATGTTAAACAGGCTTAAACTTGTCAGTAAAACACAAAAACCGTTTTAAAACAAAACCGTTACTGTCTCTTTAAATTTTAAACAGAGCACACTTTATTACTGAATATGTGAAAAAATATGAAGGAATTGTTCAAAATTTACCAAAATTTCACCACAGTGTCTTAAAGCATTAAAAGTATTGCACACCAATTTTCAGAGCTTTAACCCTTAAAATAACTAAACTGGAGCCGGTTACAGTTTTAACCCCTCTACAGTCCCAGCTACAGCCTTTGCTGCGACTCTACCAAGCCCAGAGGGGAATACGATACCAAATGACGCCTTCTAGGAACTTTTCCAACTATTTTCAGGTCCTCACACATGCATCTGCATGTCTTGCTCTCAAAAATAACTGCGCAGTAATGGCGCGAAAATGAGGCTCAGCCTACAACTGGGAAGGCCCTTCCTGACTGGAAAAGGTGTCTAACATAGTGCCTGACGTTAAAAAATGTTCCCCAAGTTTATAAATGTGAAATACCAGCATAAACATGTATAAAATGCCCAAATAAAGCAATCGATTTTGCCCATAAAAGTGTCTACCAGTTTTATAGCCCATATTAAGCCCTTTATTCTGCTTGAGACTAAGAAAATAGCTTACCGGTCCCCATGAGGGGAAATGACAGCCTTCCAGCATTACACAGTCTTGTTAGAAATATGGCTAGTCATACCTTAAGCAGAAAAGTCTGCTAACTGTTTCCCCCAACTGAAGTTACTTCATCTCAACAGTCCTATGTGGAAACAGCAAAGGATTTTAGTTACTGTCTGCTAAAATCATCTTCCTCTCACAAACAGAATTCTTCATCTCTTTCTGTTTCAGAGTAAATAGTACATACCAGCACTATTTTAAAATAACAAACTCTTGATAGTAGAATAAAAAACTACAACTAAACACCACATACTCTTAACCATCTCCGTGGAGATGTTGCCTGTGCAACGGCAAAGAGAATGACTGGGGTGGGCGGAGCCTAGGAGGGACTATATGGCCAGCTTTGCTGGGACTCTTTGCCATTTCCTGTTGGGGAAGAGATATTTCCCACAAGTAAGGATGACGCCGTGGACCGGACACACCAATGTTGGAGAAATAAATTTCAATAGCGCGCCATGCAGACCATTTCTTACCGGGTCAACACGTTCATTTGCCAGATGTTCCTTTAGCATAACACAGCAGCCTTCACCTTTACTTTTTTTTATCTTTTGACGCTAACCCTCCTAACTATACTATACCGCCATATCCATTGGCCATGCTTTTGATAGGCCAATTGTGTTGTCGTTCAAAAATTATCTACATTGATTGGTTGAAATTAATGTCCCTCAAGATCCAATCCTGTAAAGAGATAAAAGAGGGCTCTCCAATGGTGAAGTTTATCTCGGTAATCTTCCACAAATTACTAGAGTATAAACAAAATAGTCACAAACACATTGCACTCAGTAGTGCAAATGGGGCAGGCTGAACTCTCAGAGTTGTTCAGCTAACTCGCAGTCCGGTACACTCCTCCCCGACCGACTCCAAACCTCCACTGTTCTCGGCACCTCTGGAAAGGACGGTACAGCACCCCTGACAAATTACAGCAAACAGCACCACTACCAGATGCTCAGCATACACAGTGCGGCAAGATAGGAGACTCCAGATATACCCCAATGTGTAAACAGAGGATAACCTATTTATTCACAATGCGTTTCTCAGTACATGACTGTTTCATCATAGTTTTTGGGAACTACATTTTTATCGTTGGAAGAGGAGCTGCTGAGTGGAGTCGGACACTTATTCTATGATGGACTTTCATCACTTTTGAACTGTATCGTACAAATATATTGATATAACTTATTTTTGATGTGTATAAGATTTTTTACATTTGATAATATTTATCCTATATTAATTAGAGGTAGTGATTATAGTCATTTGGGAACGTATTCACACTCACGAAGGTATTATCCTTGGTAATTTTTGTTTGGTTGCTGATTACATTACCACCTATATTGGTGCAACTAGTCATTTTGGGGATTTATTCCCAAATTTATTAAGATCCAATCCTCTACCACTTTTCGTGTCCGACCATCAGACTGTTTAATGACCTGCTCCTTCAAAAACTGCGGTAAATAAAGCGGTATCCCTAGCAACCACACTCTACCCATGCCCCAGTGTTGAGATTGCGCAACTTTACCACATAATTATCATATTGTCCGGGACCTACCAGCAGCGCCTTCGGGATCTTCTGGTAGATCTGCACTGCTCACAAGAAAGATTCCAATGGTGACATCACTTAATAAAGTCTTCTTTATTTAAGCCATATTTTCAAAGACAGAGGGATAACAGCAATCTTTCAGGATCTCTCCCTAAATCAACTAGTACATATCTCACATATTTATTCCATTAGAGGGCACTCTGATCATCTTATCTTATTAACTCGTAAAGTATCTATTTCCTTACTGCCCCTGGTGGAGAGACTAAACATTATCACATAAACATTCTGCACAAACCTTCACCCCAAAAAAGTATCTATTTATATACACAGAAACATAGTATTCATCACTATATAATTCTTATTTATCACAGAGGTAAGAAAAGCAAAAGGAATAAAAAAGAAAAGCCTCAAAATACTGACAGAACCAATTACCTGTTCATACTTTTTGATTCCATCGTATCAAACCAAATATCCAGAAAGTCTCCTTTATTTACGGAGGTGTCCCCTATCACTTCCTCTTCTTGGTCTCAACTATATGGTCTATAATTTGATATCGTAGCTGACTTACTGAGTGCCCTTTTGTCAAAAATGGTGTTCAACCGGTGCTGATAAAACTTTAATACAAATATTAATTTTCTGCTTACTAATTCTGTCACCAGCACTTCTAATGGTCTCACCAATGAATTACCCTCCATAAAGACATTTAATCATATATATTACATAATTAGTTTTGTAGGAATAATAACTTTTAATAATGTAATTCTTCCCTGTTTGTGAGTGATAGAAGACTTCTTCTCTAACCATATTGAAGCAGCTGGCGCAGTTCAAACAAGGGAAACAACCTCGGGTCTTTTCAGTTATATGGCTTAGCCGCATCTTTTAAAAGGGTCCTATGTGTGCCCTAATCAGTTCATCTCCAATATTATCACTACACCTAAATAATGGCCTTGGAATAGTTTGGAATTCTGGGATATTTGGATTACATTCTTTAATGATGTCACAATGTTTTCAAATTACTTTTTGTATAATGGGACTTTGGTTAATAAACTCAGATACAAAATGTAAGGCGACCAAATTCTTCCTGTTTCAATTTTTTTTTTAAACAGGGCCCCCAAGGAATCCTCATTACCTTGCATATCCTCAGCATCTATCAAAGAGGGGGGTACCATCTATTAACAAATCTTAGTCCCATCTCCTTCAACCTTATCTCAAACATAGTATCATCACGGACTATCCTAACTCTGAAAAGTTGGCTAAATGGGAGAGATTTTAAAAGTAAAAGAAGATGACAACTGGCATACTGCAGTAGACTGTTACCATCTGTTTCTTTCCTGTATAGACCTGATTTAACGCCCTGGTCAGTTTTAAAAAAATAGTATCTAGGAATGCAATACTTTCCTTTCTGAATGTTAATTTAAATTTATATGAGAGGTAGAGGAGTTTAAATCATCATCAAACGTAACAAGGGTTCCAACGTCACCCAGCCAAATACCAAAGATGTCATCAATATAGCGCAACCATGTGGCACCATAATGTTAAAGCAGCTTATGTCAAAAGACAATTTTTTACTTCATAGGTATTCATAAACCTATTGGAATAATTAGGGGCAACATTGGAACCCATAGCATTACCTTGTTTCTACAGAAAATAGTTATCCTGGAAAAGGAAACAATTAAGATATAAAATCTCCAATAATTGTAAAATAAATTCATTCTGTACCGGATTATAGATTACAGCCATCATAAGTGTGTGTTTAACTGCACCCATAGCAATACTGTGTATAATAGATGTATGTAAACATTCTACATCAAGGCTAAATTAGATTAATTTATCAGTACAAATGTTAAAGTTATAAAAAAAAAAATTTAAAAAATCACCAGTATCTTTTATAAATTAATTAAATTGTTCCACTAATGGACGCAAATATTTATCCAAATACACTGATTCAATCCCTGCCACTATTGGTTGCCCAGGAGGGCGTTCAAGGCTATATTTTAAAAATGACATGGTCTAATGTGTTAGAGCATGTCATTTTAAGACTAGTGACCCTTTAATGCTACGTGTTTAACACTCGTATAGGATTAAAGGGTTGCTATCCTTAAATGGACAGTCTAAACCTAATATATAATTTTGATTACTTATTGTTACATACCAGAGAAGCATCCCGCAACTGTTCCCTCATCTATAAACTTATAAGTAGTACATGAAACATTAAAATATTCATTGCTTGTTAGGAGCCTGAAAATATTAGCCAAATCCGCCCAACTATTGCATGTATATTTTAGTATGTTAAGTTTCTCCAATCACGATTGACCCTTATTTAAGTTTTCCTACTCTCACATACTGGTTTGTGCATGTACAATTTGAAATCGCTAACTGAAAAATATTAAATGTGTGCTGCTAAACTGTCATACAAGAAAACAGCTAACTGGACAAGAAGAAAGATGTGGGTTTTCTTCTTGTCACATACTTCTTACAAAGTTATAGATGTGGAACCCGTTGCAAGATGATTGTCTGGTATGTAACAATAAGTATTAAAAAATAAGTATTGGGTCTAGACTGTCGCTTTAAAATGACATGCTCTTACAAATTAGACTGTCATTTTTCGACTAGAATAAACCTTTGTGATGTATGAGGTAGTAAATTACATCTGGTAATACAGAATCTATAATTAGAACTCATATATAGTGAAACGTATTGCAAAAAACATAATTTATGTAAGAACTTACGTGATAAATTCATTTCTCTCATATTGGCAAGAGTTCATGAGCTAGTGACGTATGGGATATACAATCCTACCAGGAGGGGCAAAGTTTCCCAAACCTCAAAATGCCTATAAATACACCCCTCACCACACCCACAATTCAGTTTAACGAATAGCCAAGCAGTGGGGTGATAAAGAAAGGAGTAGAAAGCATCAACAAAAGAAATTTGGAAATAATTGTGCTTTATACAAAAAATCATAACCACCATAAAAAGGGTGGGCCTCATGGACTCTTGCCAATATGAAAGAAATTAATGTATCAGGTAAGTTCTTACATAAATTATGTTTTCTTTCATGTAATTGGCAAGAGTCCATGAGCTAGTGACGTATGGGAAAGCAATACCCAAGATGTGGAACTAGAGAGGGAAGGATAAAAATAAAAACGCTATTTTCCGCTGAAAAAATTAATCCACAACCCCAAAAAAATAAGTTTATTCTCATAAATGAAAGGGAAAAACAGAAATCAAAAAGCAGAAGAATCAAACTGAAACAGCTGCCTGAAGAACTTTTCTACCAAAAACTGCTTCTGAAGAAGCAAATACATAAAAACGGTGGAATTTAGTAAATGTATGCAAAGAGGACCAAGTTGCCGCTTTGCAAATCTGATCAACTGAAGCTTCATTCTTAAAAGCCCACAAAGTGGTGACTGATCTAGTAGAATGAGCTGTAATTCTCTGAGGCGGGGCCTGACCTGATTCCAAAAACGCTTGATGAATCAAAAGTTTCAACCAAGAAGCCAAGGAAATAGCAGAAGCCTTCTGACCTTTCCTAGGACCAGAAAATAAAACAAATAGAGTGGAAGTCTTCCTGAAATCTTTAGTAGCTTCCACATAATATTTCAAAGCTCTTACCACATCCAAAGAATGTAAGGATCTTTCCAAAGAATTCTTAGGATTAGGACACAAGGAAGGGACAACAATTTCTCTATTAATGTTGTTAGAATTCACAACCTTAGGTAAAAATTGAAAAGAAGTCCGTAAACTGCCTTATTCTGATGAAAAATAAGAAAAGGAGACTCGCAAAAAAAAGCAGATAGCGCAGAAACTCTTCTAGCAGAAGAGATAGCCAAAAGGAACAACACTTTCCAAGAAAGTAGTTTAATGTCCAAAGAATGCATAGGCTCAAATGGAGGAGCCTGTAAAGCTTTCAGAACCAAATTAAGACTCCAAGGAGGAGAAATTGATTTAATGACAGGTTTAATGCGAACTAAAGCCTGTACAAAACAGTGAATATCAGGAAGTATAGCAATCTTTCTGTGAAATAAAACAGAAAGAGCAGAGATTTGTCCCTTCAAGGAACTTGCAGACAAACCCTTATCCAAACCATCCTGAAGAAACTGTAAAATTATAGGAATTCTAAAAGAATGCCAAGAGAATTTATGAGAAGAACACCATGAAATGTAAGTCTTCCAAACTCTATAATAAATCTTTCTAGAGACAGATTTACAAGCTTGTAACATAGTATTAATTACGGAGTCACTTAGTACTAAGCGTTCAATTTCCATACCTTCAAATTTAATGATTTCAGATCCTGATGTTAATACGGACCTTGAGACAGTAGGTCCGGCCTTAATGGAAGTGGCCAAGGCTGGCAACTGGACATCCGAACCAGATCAGTATACCAAAACCTGTGTGGCCATGCTGGAGCCACCAGCAACACAAACGATTGTTCCATGATGATTTTGGAGATCACTCTTGGAAGGAGAACTAGAGGCGGGAAAATGTAAGCAGGATGATAACACCAAGGAAGTGTCAGTGCATCCACTGCTTCCGCCTGAACATCCCTGGACCTGGACAGGTTATCTGGGAAGTTTCTTGTTTAGATGAGAGGCCATGAGATCTATCTCTGGAAGACCCCACATCTGAACAATCTGAGAAAACACATCTGGATGGAGAGACCACTCCCCTGGATGTAAAGTCTGACGACTGAGATAATCCGCCTCCCAAATTGTCTACACCTGGGATATGCACTGCAGAGATTAGACAGGAGCTGGATTCCGCCCAAGCAAGTATCCGAGATACTTCTTTCATAGCTTGGGGACTGTGAGTCCCACCCTGATGATTGACATATGCCAATGTTGTGATATTGTCTGTCTGAAAACAAATGAACGGTTCTCTCTTTAACAGAGGCCAAAACTGAAGAGCTCTGAGAATTGCACGGAGTTCTAAAATATTTATTGGTAATCTCGCCTCTTGAGATTTATAAACTCCTTATGCTGTCAGAGATCCCCAAACAGCTCCCCAACCTGAAAGACTCGCATCTGTTGTGATCACAGTCCAGATTGGCCGAACAAAAGAAGCCCCTTGAACTAAACGATGGTGATCTATCCACCACGTCAGAGAGTGTCGTACATTGGGATTTAAGGATATTAATTGTGATATCTTTGTATAATCCCTGCACCATTGGTTCAGCATACAAAGCTGTAGAGGTCTCGTGAAAACTAGCAAAGGGGATCACGTCCGATGCTGCAGTCATGAGACCTAAAACTTCCATGTACATAGCCACTGAAGGGAATGACTGAGACTGAAGGTGCCGGCAGGCTGCAACCAATTTTAAATGTCTCTTGTCTGTTAGAGACAGAGTCATGGACACTGAATCTATCTGGAAGCCTAAAAAGGTGACCCTTGTCTGAGGAATCAAGAAACTTTTTGGTAAATTGATCCTCCAACCATGTTTCCGAAGAAACAACACTAGTTGATTTGTGTGAGATTCTGCAGAACGTAAAGACTGAGCTAGTACCAAGATATCGTCCAAATAAGGAAACACCGCAATACCCTGTTCTCTGATTGCAAAGAGTAGGGCACCTAGTACCTTTGAAAAGATTCTTGGAGCTGTTGCTAGGCCAAATGGAAGAGCAACAAATTGGTAATGCTTGTCTAGAAAAGAGAATCTCAGAAAATTATAATGTTCTGGATGAATCGAAATATGAAGGTATGCATCCTGCATGTCTATTGTGGACATATAATGTCCTCGTTGAACAAAAGGCAGAATAGTCCTTATAGTCACCATCTTGAAAGTTGGTACTCTTACATAACGACTCAAAATTTTCAGATCCAGAACTGGTCTGAATTAATTTTCCTTCTTTGGGACAATGAATAGATTTGAATAAAACCCCAAACCTTGTTCCTGAAAAGGAAATGGCATGATTACCCCTGAAGACTCCAGGTCTGAAACACACTTCAGGAAAGCCTGAGCTTTTACTGGATTTGCTGGGATACGTGAGAGAAAAAATCTTCTCACAGGAGGTCTTACTCTGAATCCTATTCGATACCCTTGAGAGACAATGCTCTGAATCCATTGATTTTGGACAGAATTTATCTAAATATCCTTGAAAAACCTTAATATGCCCCTACCAGCTGAGCTGGAATGAGGGCCGCACCTTCATGCGGACTTAGGGGCTGACTTTGGTTTCTTAAATGGCTTGGATTTATTCCAATTTGAGGAAGGCTTCCAATTGGAAACTGATTCCTTGGGGGAAGGATTGAGTTTTTGTTCCTTATATTGGCAAAAGGAACGAAAACGGTTAGAAGCCTTAGATTTACCCTTAGGTTTTTTATCCTGAGGCAGAAAAACTCCCTTTCCCCCAGTGACAGTTGAAATAAAAGAATCCAACTGAGAACCAAATAAATTATTACCTTGGAAAGAAAGAGATAGTAATCTAGATTTAGATGTCATATCAGCATTCCAAGATTTAAGCCACAAAGCTCTTCTAGCTAATATAGCTAAAGACATGGATCTAACATCAATTTTGATAATTTAAAAAAATGGCATCACAAATAAAATGATTAGCATATTGCAGTAAGCAAATAATACTAGATATGTCAGAATCCAATTCTTGTTGCGCTAAATTCTCCAACCAGAAAGTTGATGCAGCCGCAACATCAGCCAAAGAAATTGCAGGTCTGAGAAGATGACCTGAATATACATAGGCCTTCCTTAGATAAGATTCAAGCTTCCTATCTAAAGGATCCTTAAAGGAAGTACTATCTTTTATAGGAATAGTGTTACGTTTAGCAAGAGTAGAAATAGCCCCATCAACTTTGGGGATTGTTTCCCAAAACTCTATAAAATTTGCTGGTAAACGATACAATTTTTTAAACCTTGAAGAAGGAATAAAAAGTACCTGGCTTATTCCATTCCTTAGAAATCATATCAGAAATAGCCTCAGGAATAGGAAAAAACCCTGGAGAAACCACAGGAGGTTTAAAAACAGCATTTAAACATTTATTAGACTGAACGTCAAGAGGACACGTTACCTCAATATCCAAAGTAATTAACACTTCTTTTAATAAAGAACGCATATACCCTATTTTAAATAAATAAGTAGATTTGTAAGTGTCAATGTCAATGTCTGAGGAAGGATTTTCTGTATCAGATAGATCCTCATCAGAAGAGGATAAATTATTATGTTGTTGGTCATTTGAAATTTCATCAACTGAATGAGAAGTTTTAAAAGACCTTTTACGTTTATTAGAAGGTGGAAATACAGACAAAGCCTTCTGGATAGAATCAGAAACAAATTCTTTAAAATTCATAGGTATATCATGTACATTAGAAGTTGAAGGAACTGCAACTGGCAATGTACTATTACTGATAGACACACTATCTGCATGTAAAAGTTTATCATGACAACTATTACAAATGACATTCGGCGAAATAATTTCCACAATCTTACAACAAATGCACTTAGCTTTGGTAGAACCGATGTCAGGCAGCAATGTTCCAGCAGAAACTTCTGAGGCAGGATCAGATTGAGACATCTTGCAAAATGTAAAAGAAAAAAACAACATATAAAGCAAAATTATCAATTTCCTTATATGACAGTTTCAGGAATGGGAAAAAATGCAAATAGCATAGCCCTCTAGAGAAAAAGGCAAGAGGCAAACATCAATGGGGTATTAAAATAATGAAAAAGTTTGGCGCAAAGAATGACGCACAACGTAACTGAAAACTTTTTTGGCGCGAATAATAACCGGAAATGACACCGTGTGTAAGGATACGGCGTCAACTATGATGCCGGAAATGACAAAGTTGCGTCATAGACGTATTTTTCCCACCAATAAAATTTCTCGCGCCAAGAATGACGCAATAAAGCATTTGGCGCAACCGCGGGCCTAATACCGCCCACAATTTGCCAGAAGTAGTCATTTGAAAAAAAGACTA